>NC_056750.1:619719104-619779104 GCF_019279795.1 Protopterus annectens | reverse complement strand
CTGCAAATCAGTTATTCTGGTTTGATTGATTTATATGGTAGACCAAATTAACCTGTCTTCTTCAGTGGGCACTACTGTGAGTAAATGAAGGTGAAGCATACGTACAAGGGGAATTCCTCTTTGGTATGGGGCCAGGCAAGGAGGTGCAATGGTTGCAGAGGGAAAAAAGTGAAAATAGATGCTTCATTCACCACAGGATCATAGGATCATAGGAGGTTACTAGGCTATTGGCCCTGAGGCTCTTATAAGCCTAGCCAAGAGTTTGTCCCATGTCTAGACAAGTCAGCACCCTGTGCCCCTGTCCTGCAGGGTCACAGGTGGAATCCCAGGAGTGTACTTTCTGTTTCCCAATCCAGGTTGCATTTAAAAAGGGATAATGAGGTGCTCTGCTTGACGTAGACAGGGAGTCCATTCCACAAATCTGTCCTGCCAACAAGTCCAATTGATATCACAGACTAAGTTGATGTCACGGGTACGGGTTGCTCGAGTGGAGCTTGACTTGAGGATATGCAGAAGTCCCATCAAGGTGGGGTCTGAGATTACTTTCTATGCCAGACAGAGGTCACCTCTGAGGAGTCTGTATGAAATTGAGTAGAGGGACAAGGTTTTTAGCCTATCTGTGTAGGGTAGATGTTTGAGGCCCTACATTCTCCTGATAAGGAACCTCTTTGGTTTCTCCAGCTGCTGCATGTGCTTTGTGAGGTACATGCCGAAGGGGGCTTTGTACTCAGTAACTGTAAGGGAAGAATACAGGGATGTTGATCTCTTTGTCCCTGGATGAGATACCCTTACTTATGAGGTGGGCCATGTAGAAAGCTTTCTATACAATGGAAGCAACATGTGGTCAAAAGTCAGGTTGCTATCAACCTGGGTGCCCAAATCTCTCAGTACTAATTGTGTACTTAGGACATTGTTATTAATGTGAAAATATGTAGGAATGTCACTCTCCCCAAAGGGGACAATGATGCATTTTTTGGCATTCAGCTTGAAGCCATGTTTCTGGCATCAGTCATTTGTTTGGGTGAGACCCTCTTGGAGGACGTCCACATCATTTGGCGAATTGATGACTGCGCCCAGCTTGCAGTCATCTGCAAATTTGGTCAGCCATGGCCTACTGGTTTTGGCCTGCACCTCAGAGAAGTATATAGGTTCATAGGTTCATACTAGGCTATCTGCCCTAGGGCATTTATAAGCCTAGCCAGAGTGTGTTTGGCTTTCGCCACTCATTTTAAATTAATTTTGCTATGCCCTTTTTCGAGGTTAGTATACTGTGCCTCTGTCTAACAGTGACACAGAAGTGATACCTGGGGGAAACCTACGATCTCCCATCCACTCATCAAGATTCCTCTTGAAGAGAGTCAATGAGGGACTCTGCCTAACCTGGACTGGGATTTTATTCCAGAGTGAAGGTTGCCTCTGGGTTATGAATCTGTCCCTCCAGCATGTCCTATTTATTTCAGTGCTGAGGTTCAAGTCTCTCGAGCTCGTAGCTCGATGGGATTTGGATTTTCTGAGGTGCAGCATGTCCATTAATTCCAGGTTGGACATGGCTTTATACGTCAGGCACAGATCGTCTCTGAGCAGGCGGTATGCCAGTGAGTAGAGCTGGAGTTTCCTTAACCGGGCAGCATATGGCATCTGTTTGAGCCCTTTGATCCTCTTGGTGAGGTACTTTTAGGGTCTTTCCAGTTGCTGCAGGTGTCTGGTAAGGTACATCCCAAAAGGGGCATTGTATTCAATTATGGGCCTGATGAGGGATGAGTAAAGAGGCACGATGACCTCCCCTGATCTAGATGTGAATCCCTTCATGATTAGGTGGGCTATATAAAATGTTTTTCTAACCACTTTGGCCACGTGGTTGTCAAATGAGAGATTGCTATCAACTTGGGTCCCCAGGTCCCTAATTATTTCTTCTGTACTTAATGGATTACCACCTATGTGGTAATTTGTGGGCACTTTGTTTTTGCCAAAGGGGATGACTATACACTTTTTGGCATTTTGCTTGAGGCCATGGCTCTGGCACCAGTTGTCTGTTTCTATGAGGCCCTTTTGGAGGATGCTTGTGTCGGCTGGAGAGTCGATTATGGTGCCCAGTTTGCAGTCATTTGTGAACTTGGTCAGCCACAGTCCTTCCGTGTTGGCCTGTACCTCCGAGAAATATATACCGAACAAGAGAGGTCCCAGGACTGAGCCTTGTGGGATGCCACTTGTAACTGGTTTGGAGTCTGACATGGCTCCAGCAATTCTAACCATGTGGGTTCTGTCCTTGAGCCAGTTTGCAACCCATCTAGTGATATAAGGGTTTATATTTAAGCTGGTGAGCTTATCTATAATGCCCGAGTGGGGTATTGTATCAAAGGCTTTTGCGAGGTCCAGGTAGGCTGTGTGGACCACCTTCCCCTCGTCAATGGCCTTGGTGACTGTTTCAAAGAAATTGACCAGGTTTAAGAGGCAGGATCTGAAATAAACAAAGCCGAACTGGGTAGGATCCAGTGTCTGTAGGTCCCCAATATCTTTATTTATGAGGTCCATGATGATCCTTTCCCTAGCTTTGCAGACCAAGCTAGTCAGGCTTATGGGGCGATAGTTTCCAGGATCT
Source organism: Protopterus annectens (assembly GCF_019279795.1). Lineage (NCBI taxonomy): Eukaryota > Metazoa > Chordata > Ceratodontiformes > Protopteridae > Protopterus > Protopterus annectens. The sequence goes on along the minus strand of NC_056750.1, from coordinate 619,776,505 downwards.
GTTGAGGCACCACCTTTGTGGAGAGGGACCACTGTTGCTGTACGCCACTCTTTGGGTACATATCCTGTAGTAAGGCTGAGATTGAACAGTAGTTTTATGTTTGGGTTTAGCTCTTCTTGGAGTTCATGTAGGACGCAGCCCGGGACACCGTCTGGTCCCATTGATGCTGTGTTTTTTGCTTTGGAGAGGGCGGCTCTTACCTGAGCATCTGAGATGTCAGGGGGGCAGCACACTGCTGGGATAGATATTTGCCCTTTTGGTGGGGAAGGGAGAAGTTTGTGCTGAACCTGTCAGCTAGGATGTTGGCAATGTCTGTGGGTTCAGTGTATTTTTGTCATTTGGACTAATTCTGAGCATATCTGGGAATTCCCACCCAGGTTCCTAACATAACTAAAGAAAGCCTTGTGATTATCCTTAGTGTCCTGTGCAATTTTTCTCTCAAAGCTGGCCTTAGACGATTTTATGAGTGCCCGTAGTTTTTTGCTAATACTGATCAGAGATGCCTTCCCTTTTTGGGATTTTGCTCTATCATGTAGTAGCTTCCTCCTTCTATTGTATAGTTTGTTTATGGCTGGGGTCCACCAGACAGGACATCTGCCTTTGGAGGATTGGGTCTTGGTTTTATTTGGGATTGCATGATCCATGCATTCCTGAAGGTGTTCATAGAATGCGTTTATAAAGGATTCTGCGGTCTGCCATATTTTCCACAGGCCCGCGGGCTTTGAAGGATTCCACCTCGGTTTTGAGGAGTGTGAAATTTGCTTTAGAGAAGTTTTTCACTGTGGTTTTCTAGGCAGGGGGTGGGGTCAGGATGTGAATATCCAGTAAGATTAGTTTATGGTCTGATCTTACCAGTGAGGGATACACTTCTGGTCTGGAGCATAAAGTTCCTATGTTGGTGATGATCAGGTCCAGTATGTTTTCCCCTCTTGTGGGAGTGGTAACAAGTTATTCCATAGCATTTGAGTTTATAAATTCTAGGAACCTTTGGGCTAGGGTGTTGGAGCTAGAGTAATGCTCCCAGTCTATGTTTGGGTAGTTGAAGTCACCCAATATAATGGTGTTTGGAGAGACCTTCATATTTTCCAGTGTTCTCAGGAAGGCCGAGTGGGGTTCCTGGGTTTGGGAGGGTGGTCTGTAGCAGGCTATAAACTGGAAGGCAGTTTTACCCACTGTTAGTTGCACATGGATAGTCTCTGATGCTTCGTGCTGTGCCACCAACCTGGAGGTGTGGGTATCTTTGACAAATATTGATACTCCTCCTTCTTTTGTGGTTCAGTCCAAGTTTTGGGGCCGAAAAGCATGGTATGAGGTATAACCTGGTAGTGCTGGGGTGCTCTCGGGAGCCTTGAACCAGGTTTCTGTTACTGCACAGATATCGATGTTGTCCATGCTAAGGAGAGTTTCGAGTGCATGCATCTTGAGGTTTAGACTTCTGGCATTGAGTAGCATTACTCTTAGTTTCTTATCCCTTGTGATACCTATGGAGGTGGGTTTGTCTTTTGAGCCTTGCCTAAAAAAGGCACTATGGGGGTAGCAAGAGCCTTTGCCAATATCCAAAAGCCCAGGGGTGACAGGTGCAAGCCGTCCCTAGTGAAGCATCGTGGCTTGTCGAGCATATCATCCCAGGCTGACAGGCATTGGATCCCCTTTGAATGACACCAATACTTAAGCCAGTTGTTGAAATTGATCATCTTGTCTTCATATTGTCGCATCATTCTTGGTAAGGGTAAGATGCTACTCAAGGTCAGGGTCATACCGGCCTGGGCTACATGCTAAGAGAGCTCCTCTATGTCTCTTTTCATGTAGTCCTGGGAGGTACGTCTCAGGTCATTCACACTAGCATGGACAATGACTGAGTCATGTTTGTACTTGCCTTGGAGTGACCTGAGTGCTTGTGTTATGTGGCGGATCCTAGCGCCCGACAGGCAGCTTACCATGACCTTCTCCTTGTTCAGCCTGGTGAGCGGGATGTCAGTGTGCCTGATGATAGTCACCTAGTACAAGTGTATCAGGTGTGTTGTTTAGCCTTAAGGGCTGTGACTGTTCGGCACACTGGCTTTGTGAGCTATGTGTTGCACGTGTTTTGTTTTGGGGTAGCGGTTGCTTGGGTGTCTGCTTTGGAGGTCTCTGCTGCTTAGGCAGATTTTTATTTAGAGCCTCCGAGTATGTTTTTGTGTGTTTATGTGTTTGGTTTGCTGTCGTGGTAGGTCTATGTGAGACTGGAATTGTAATGAGTGTGGTTTCCTTCTCCTTCTGACTGGTTACGCCAGTACTGAGTTGAGAGAGCTTAGCCTCCAGTTTGGCTATATGGTTGCATCTCTCACATGTGTTGGAATTTGTTGGGAGGAGGAGAGGGTTGTCTGTGTACATGAGGCAGTAGTAACATTGCCTCAAGATTCCCAGATTCACCAGCTGGACCGGAGAGGAGATTGACAACTGACCTTTGGACATGCTAGAATAGTATTGGGAATTCTTTATAATTGAAAAAAAGGACTAATGGGGAACAAGGTACTCAAGTTTGTGAGGGTGTAGTGCTTTTAATTTTTTAGTGCTGACTTATATAATTGCTTTAGTGAGCAAGTGCCAGGTAACTTAAATGCAATGTGTTACAGGTAACTTAAATGCAAAAATGACAAACAGTAACTTTCTTTCAAGTGAAACAAGGAAATAAGTACAGTAAACAGTAAGTGTCTGGAAGTATTTTGGTATTAATGTATTGTTTTTTTGTAAGTATATGGCTTGTTAAACATTTTGCAATGCAAAAATGTGGGTGAGGTTTTTAACATTTGTTTTTTAAAGGAATTCAATTGAAGTAATTCTGACTGATTAAATAACTTAAATTGAAGCAATTAAAAAACACCATGTGACCAATGGTTATTGTATTTAAGGGCATTACTTTTTTATGTTTGTATCTTGATAAAGCCTGGTAGGAACCAGGCGAAAGCGCTTGAGATATTCAATGTTTTTTGGGTTTTAAAGGTTATTAAAAGACTTTAAACTACAGTTTGCTGCAGCCTGTCGTTTCTCTGCTGTGGACTTTGCTGTTGGTGTTTGTATTAGTTTCTGAGTGATTGCCTCAAGATTCCCAGATTCACCAGCTGGACCAGAGAGGAGATTGACAACTGACCTTTGGACATGCTAGAATAGTATTGGGAATTCTTTATAATTGTAAAAAAGGACCAATGGGGAACAAGGTACTCAAGTTTGTGAGGGTGTAGTGCTTTTAATTTTTTAGTGCTGACTTATATAATTGCTTTAGTGAGCAAGTGCCAGGTAACTTAAATGCAATGTGTTACAGGTAACTTAAATGCAAAAACGACAAACAGTAACTTTCTTTCAAGTGAAACAAGGAAATAAGTACAGTAAGCAATGCAGATATCACTAGGGATCCACAGAAGCGCTGAAAAGCCGCGTTTTAGGTGGAATTAGCTTTTCAGGGAAATAACAAGCAAACAAACAACAAGCATACAAACAAAGCTAGATTCAGCAGGCCTGGATCTAGTCTATGCTACAGCAAACAAGGTGTACCAATTTCAGTAAGAAACAGTTCAAATATGCAGGCACTATAAGCCTTTAACCAGAAATTCTCAGCTCAGAAGGGCAGAGTCCAGCCTCTCCTCCCACAAGAGTGCAGACCACAAACCTTCTTAATGTAAAATAACTGGCCTGAAGCCCAAGTGCTTAAACCAGAACTAATAAACTTTTAGAATAACAGACACTGAGCCCTCAATCAGCAGTTCCCAACTTAGAAGGATGTAGGCTACCTGTCCTGCCACCACAGTGCAGGCCACAAACCTTCCTAATGTAAAACAACTGGTCTGAAGCCCAAGTGCTTAATCCAAAAGACTTAGAATGATAGCTACACTTTAATCAAGTTCTTACCAAGCAGTAATAAATACAATTGAATACTTTAAAGAATGCCTGGATTAGTGCTGAAGTTATACAAACAAAGCTAGATTCAGCAGGCCTGGATCTAGTCTATGCTACAGCAAACAAGGTGTACCAATTTCAGTAAGAAGCAGTTCAAATATGCAGGCACTATAAGCCTTTAAGCAGAAATTCCCAGCTCAGAAGGGCAAGGTCCAGCCTCTCCTCCCACAAGAGTGCAGACCATGAACCCTCTTAATGTAAAATAACTGGCCTGAAGCCCAAGTGCTTAAACCAGAACTAATACACTTTTAGAATAACAGACACTGAGCCCTCAATCAGCAGTTCCCAACTTAGAAGGATGTAAGCTACTTACCACCTACCTTGACCTGGCCAAAGCCTTCAACACTATTCCCCACTTGGGCAAACTAGATAAACTCCTGAATAACAGAGGCCCCAAGATCATTCCCTGGGGTACGCCACTTGTTACAGGCCTACTGCTTGAGGTGGCTTCTCCTATTTTGATTAGGTGGGTTCTATAAGTGAGCAAGTTTGCTACCCATCTAGTAACATATAGATTGATACCTAGTTGAGGGAGTTTATCTAGTTTGCCCAAGTGGGGAATAGTGTTGAAGGCTTTGGCCAGGTCAAGGTAGGTGGTATGCTCCGTCTTCCCCTCGTCCATGGCTTTGGTGACTGTTTCAAAGAAGTCGACCAGATTTAACAGACATGACATCCCCTTGACAAAGCCAGACTGTGTGGGGTCGAGTGTTTGGAGGTTGCCAATGTCCCTGTTAACGAGGTTCATGATAATCCATTCCATGGCTATGCAGATCAGGCTAGATGGGTCTATAATTTCCTGGATCGGTGGATGCTCTACCTTTGTGTAAAGGGATGACAGTGGCTGTCCTTCACTTGGTAGGGACAAAGCCGGTACTCAGGCTTTAGTTGAATAGGGTGCCTAATGGTGCTGCAAGTTCATGCCTGAGCTCATGTAGGATGTAGCCTGGGATGTTATCGGGTCTCATGGAGGCTGTATTTTTTGCCTTTGAGAGGGTAGTGATGACCTGTTCCCTAGAGATAAGGGGTGGGGAGCAGGTACTGGGGATGTCCTAATTTACTGATGGTGGAACAGAGGGGAGAAGTTTTCACTGAATCTGTCAGCCAGTAAATTGTCTATATTTACAGCATTTGTGTAGCTGGTGTCCTTGACCCCAGTTCTGAACAGATCTGGATGCTTCCTTTGAGATTGCGAACATATGTGGTGAAAGTCTTATGATTGTCTCTAGTAGATGTGGCCAATTTGGACTCAAAGTTGGCTTTAGAGAATTTCACTAGTGCTATTATTTGCTTGTTCAGGCTAAGGAAAGATTGCTTCCAATTGGGCACCTGCTCCATCTTGGTCCTGGACAGCAATTTTTTCCTTTTGTTATATAGTTTATTTATTGTAAATGTCCACCAGACAGGTTTACTCTTCTTTGCAGAGGATGATTTTGTCCTGTCAGGTATTCATGATTCCATACATCTATATAAATGCCCGTATAGTACTTTGGTGTAGATTTGGACATTGGTGCCAGTTCCTACAGTGGGGGAGGGGGTTGTGAAGCTGTTTATACCATTCCTCAGGAGGTTGTAATCAGATTTGGAGAAGTTGTTTTGTTTGACTCTAGCTAGAGGGGGGTCAGGGGAGATAGTGACTTCGAAAGTGACCACTTTATGGTCGAATCTTATCAGGGAAGATGATACCATAGGGGTGCTGTAGCGGTTACTCATGTTGGTTAATACGAAGTCCAATATATTATCACCTCTTGTGGGGGTATCAACTAGCTGTTCCACAGCATTTGCATTGATAAAATCAAGGAATCTCAGGGCATTTGTGTTCTGGCATGAGTAGTTTTTCCAGTCTATAGTTGGGTAAGTAAAGTCACCCAGGATCAAGGTAAAGGGTTGAATCTTGATGGATTTGAAGAGGTCCAGATAGGTGGTGTGGGCATCTTGAGTCAAATTTGGGGGCCTGTAGCTAGCTATGATTTGAATAGGGGTCTTGTCAATGGTTAACTGCACCTGGATTGTCTCCTGTGCATCATACTGTTTGACCAGCCTGGAGGTGTGTGTGTCTTTAATATGTATTGAAACTCCACCTCCTTTGGCTTTGCTGCCCACAGTTTGGGGTCTGAATGCATGATAGGATGAGTAACCAGGTAAGGTTGGGGTGCTCTCTGCAGCTTTGAACCAGGTTTCTGTGACTGCACAAATGTCAGCATCTTCCAGGGTTAAGAATGCTTGCAATGAGTGCAGTTTCATGTTTAGGCTCCTAGTGTTTAGCAGCATGACCTTTAATTTGCATTTTGTTGAAATTTTTACAGTTCAGAGTAATGGTGAGTGTGGAAGAGAGGTGAAGAAGAGAATACAGGCAGGATGGAGTGGGTGGAGAAGAGTGTCAGGAGTGATTTGTGACAGACGAGTACCAGTAAGTGTGAAAGGGGAGGTCTACAAGAGGGTAGTGAGACCAGCTATGTTATATGGGTTGGAGACAGTAGCATTGACAAAAAGGCAGGGGTCAGAGCTGGACGTAGCAGAGTTAAAGATGTTAAGATTTGCGCTGGGTGTTTCGAGGGTGGACAGGATTAGGAATAAGTATATTAGAGGGTCAGCCCAGGTTGGAAGGTTTGGAGACAAAGCCAGAGAGGCAAGATTACGTTGGTTTGGACATGTGCTGAGGAGGGATGCAGAGTATATTGGGAAAAAGATGCTAAGGATGAAGCTGCAAGGTAACAGGAAAAGAGGAAGGCCTAAAATAAGGTTTATGGATATGGCGAGAGAGGACATGCAGGTGGTTAGTGTGACAGAGCAAGATGTAGAGGACAGGAAGAAATGGAAACAGATGATCAGCTGTGGCGACCCCTAACGGGAGCAGCCAAAAGAAGAAGAAGAAGTTGAAATTTTTACGTTGGTAGTATCAGCTTCATGACTTTTCCTAAAATAGGCACTATGGGGGAGACAAGGGCCTTTGCCAGAAGCCTGAAGCTGAAATGAGACAGATGCAGGCCATCTTTAGCAAAGCATTGTGGTCTGTCAATCACCAAGAATACAATTAAAGTGATTCTGGTTTCTGTTTTAGTTTTGGTGAAGACAGCAGAAGGGTATCTAACAGTCTACTAAAATAATGCAAACATACAATGGATGAGCTGGAAAAATGGAACTCTGTCTAATAAACAAATACCAAAACATATGCTACGGCTAAAACAGGATGTGTTACAAATGGTTTTCTAAGAAACGTGAAAATTCCTGCATTTTCCCCACAAAAAGAACATGCGATACAACTTCCTAGTTAATCAGTCAGAAACACATAACACACTAGAACTGACAATAAATTCCCTGATTTTTGGAGGACTTGTTAAATTTGATTTGTCTACCATGGTTTTCTTTTCTGACAAATATTATTTAATAAAGTGTGACATGTGATTTGATCAGAGATTTTTCATGTGATGATAAAATATATTTCAGGGGCATAATTTAAAGTCCTCTCTCTTACAATACAACAATTGAAGTCAGTTCTCATAGAAAATTATTAGGGATGATAGTGGATGATAATCTTAAATTCGACCTGCATATACAAAATTGCATAAGAAAAACTCATCAAACAGTAGGGATGCTTTAGAGATTCAAAAACATTCTCACAGACACAACAAAAAATACACTTGTCACTACTCAGCTCCTCCCCATACTTCTTTATGGCACTCCCATCCTTAATAACCCTCTAGGCATCGTAAAAATCAAAACTTGATCAATGCTATAACAAAGTTGCTAAATTTGCAGCAAATGCCCGTTAAAGAACCCACCACTGTATATCACTAAAAAGCATAAATTGGTTAGAGCTGCCCCATCAACTAACATGTACACAGCTTTTACCACCCATACAATTTTCCAGAATCCATATGCTTGACAAGCACTAAATAACATTCTACACAACTATGTTTCTAATTGGTCATTATGATCCAGTAACCAAAAACTCCTGTCTGTCTGCAAACCTATCTAATCTGATGGGCATTGTCTGTACTTCTACTATGTTGCTAAGGCGTGGAAATCCTTATCTGTATCCATTGTGTCAATATCCTCCCTCCCATCCTTCAAAACTACAACTGGCTAACATTTCTCTAACTATTAAATCATTTTCACATAACCTGTATCTGTTTTTAGCCAATGTTTTCATATTATGTCTAAGTTGGTATAATTATTTAAACTGTATTTGTTTTTTGTATTATTTTTACAGACTGTAAAATTATTATTTTTAAAATGTTTTGTAATACTTTGGAGCTTTTCTCTCCAGGCCTCCACTGAAAATGGACTCCTATCCAGTTAGATTTTCTTGGTAATCAAAAGTCAATAAATAAATAAATAACATGCAACTTGCTTAAAACCATTGAACTGTGCACACTGTACAGACTGTTAACAGTCAGTAATCTGGTAGGCTGTCCTGTTCCACAGGGCCACATTTCACACAGTTCATCAATGACTTTAATTTCTAAAATATATACATCGGTATGCGTTAGGAATTCTCTTGTACTCTTGCACAGCTCTTTTGTTTTATTAATTTTCACAATAAACTCCTCATATTATTATCATTTATATGTCTTTGTCCAGTTTATCAGTTAAACCTTTAGAAAGAAATGAGCAATGATACTTTGTTTTGCTCTTTGATTTTGTTCTTATCTTTGTGATATAGAAAAAAATATTTTTCACTCAGATGTAAGCCCAGTACTATTTATCACCATAAGGAACAATACCACCAACTCCCATGTATCTCCATCAGGACCAGTACCACCAACACCCATGTATCACCATCAGGGCAAGTACCACCAACACCCATGTATCACCATCAGGACCAGTATCTCCAACCCCCATGTATCACTGTTATGACAAGCACCACCAACCCCCATGAACCATCATCAGGACCAGTATCACCAACCCATATGTATCCCCATCAGGACCAGTACCACTAACCCCCATGAATCACCATCAGGACCAGTACCACCAACCCCAATGTATCACCATCAGGACCAGTACCACCAACCTCCATGTATCACCATCAGGACCAGTACCACCAACCCCCATTTATCACCATCAGGACCAGTACCAATAACCTCCAGGTATCACCATCAGAATCAATACCACCAAACTCCATGTATCACTATCATGACCAGTACCACCAACCCTCATGTATCACTAGCAGGACTAGTACCACAAATGCCCATGTATCACCATCAGGACCAGTACCACAAATGCCCATGTATCACCATCAGGACCAGTAGCACCAACCTCCATGTATCACCATTAAGACCAGTGCCACCAACCCCCATGTATCACCATCAGGACCAGTACCACCAACCCCCATGTATCACTATTAAGACCAGTGCCACCAACCCCCATGTATCACCATCAGGACCAGTACCACCAACCCCCATGTATCACCATCAGGACCAGTAGCACCAACCTCCATGTATCACCATTAAGACCAGTGCCACCAACTCCCATGTATCACCATTAAGACCAGTGCCACCAGCCCCCATATATCACCATCAGGACCAGTACCACCAATCCCCATGTATCACCATCAGGACCAGTACCACCAACCTCCAAGTATCACCATCAGGACCAGTACCACCAACCCCCATGTATCACCATCAGGACCAGTACCACCAACCCTCATGTATCACCTTCAGGACCAGTACCACCAACCCTCATGTATCACTATTATGACAAGCATCGCCAACCCCCATGAACCAGCATCAGGACCAGTATCACCAATCCTCATGTGTCACCATCAGGACCAGTACCACCAACCTCCATGTATCACCATCAGGACCAGTGCCATCAACCCCCATTTATCACCATCAGGACCAGTACCGATAACCTACATGTATCACCATCAGAATCAGTACCACCAATTAACATGTATCAGCATCAGGACAAGTACTACCACCAAATATTCATGTATCACCATCATGACCAGTACCACGGTACTAACCCCTATGTATTACCATCATGACCAGTACCATCAACCCTCATGTATCACTAGCAGAATCAGTACCACAAATGCTCATGTATCACCATCAGGACCAGTATCACAAATACCCATGTATCACCATCAGCACCAGTAGCACCAACCCCCATGTATCACCATTAAGACCAGTGCCACCAACCCCCATTAATCACCATCAGGATCAGTAACACTAACCCCCATGTATCACCATCAAGGTCAGTACCACCAACCCCCATGTATCACCATCAGCAGCAGTACCACCAACCCCCCATGTATCACCACCCAGAGCAGTAACACTAACCCCCCATGTATCACCATCAGGACCAGTACCACCAACCCCAATGTATCAACATCAGGATCAGTACCATGAATACCTATGTATCACTATCAGGACCAGTACAACCAACCACCATGTATCACCATCAGGACCAGTACCACCAACCTCAATGTATTACCATAAGGACCAGTACCACCAATCCCCATGTATAACCATTAGTGCTAGTACCACCAACCCCAATGTATCATCATCAGGATCAGTACCATGAATGCACATGTATCACCATCAGGAGGAGTACAATCAACCACAATGTATCACGATCAGGACCAGTACCACCAACTCCCATGTATTACCATAAGGGCTAGTACCACCAACCCACATGTATCACCATCTGGACCAGTAACACCAACCTCCATGTATTACCATAAGGGTCAGTACCATCAACCCACGTGTTTCACCATCTGGACCAGTAAATCCATCCCCCATGTATCATCATCAGGACCAGTACCACCAACCACCATGTAACTCCATCAAGACCAGTACCAGGAACCCCCATGTATTGGCATCAGGACCAGTACTGCCAAACCCCATTTATCACCATCAGGACCAGTGCTACTAACCCCCATATATCAGTATCAGGACCAGTACCACCAACCATTATATATCACCATCAGGACCAGTACCACTAACCCCAATGTATCACCATCTGAACCAGTACAACTAACCACCAAGTATTACCATCAGGACCAGTACCACCAACCTCCATGCATCACCATAAGGACCAGTACTACCAACCCCCATGTATCACTGTCAGGAGAAGTACCACCAACACCCATGTATCACTGTTAGGACCAGTACCACCATCTCCTATGCATCACCATCAGGACCAGTACCACCAACTCCCATGTATTAACATCAGGACCAGTACCACCAACCCCCATGTTTCACCATCTGGATCAGTACCACCAACTCCCATGTATCATCATCAGGACCAGTACCACCAACCACTATGTATCACTATCAGTTCCACTACAATCAATCCCCATGTATCACCATCTGGACCAGTACCCCCAACCCCCATGTATCACCATCAGGACCAGTGCTACTATCCACCATGTATCACCATTACGATCAGTGCAACCAACCCCCATGTAATACCATCACGACCAGTACCACCAACCCCCATGTAGCATCACCAGGACCACTACAACCAACCCATTTAGAGCCTTTAGTGGCTGGCTGGAAATCAACCAACCACAGTTTCTCTGCACCCCAAAAGCAGACTTCCCTTCCAGAGACAGACCGTGAACTCAGATAAGAGTTGTTCATGTTCCTTCATTGCCATTTTAAATATACTGTCTCAAATTGTCTATTTTAATTATTGTGCTGCAAGTTTACAGCATACCAGTTTTAGACCTTATTTCATAAACACCTCTGTAGTCAGAAAAAAACATCTCTCAAAGGGTAAATTCACAGCCTCTGAAAAAAAAAATCCAGCTTTTATTATTCATGTTTTGGACAGTTCCATTACCTGGTACCAACAATACTGAGACTCCATGATCTACATCCCACCCAGCACATCTCAGCAAAAGCAATTGGATTATGTCTTCTAATTTACACCCTTGACTGTTTACCCTGAAGATGGAATATAAGTGCAAGAATCCCACACCTTTGTCTTTATTCTGGGGTGTGTGGCTTCTTTTATTAGAGTATGCCTCCTCCACTGGTGGGAAGGTATCATTATTTTTTTTCTAATTTTTCCCCACAACAAAGACAGCTGTGGAGTGTCACTGCAAGGCTGTGGATTCCTTCTTACAATGATGGACAATACTCACCTCAACCTCACTCTTTGGTATATACACCCTAACCTCCATGAGTGACTAAGTAGACCCTAACATCCTAATGCTCTGCTCTCTCCTTTTCTCGCCACGTCTTGAGAGAATGGTCACTCCTATCCACCCCTGCAGCTCTTTCACAATACATAGGCTGCTCCAAAAATGAGTATTGCCAGTAACTGATCATTGTTTGATCATTGTTCTACCCTGGTGAAAAAATAAATAAATAAAATAATTGAATACATAAGAATTCTCTGTCCATATTTTTTTCATGTTAAAATCATATCAAAGACTTGGCACATGCACACTGATACTGCAATATATCAAAGTAAAACTAATTAAAAAGAATAACTCTGCTCACATTGATAAAATATAAGAACTGGTCATTACATGTATTTCTGACTTGAAGCAGCATACATTCCACTTTTGGCTATAGTCAAACTATTTATTCATGTCTTCTATTACATCTAACAGGTGTTTATCTGTAGAAAGCAGATTAGTTGTTTGTTTGTGTCTTTCGGCTTTTTCCCGGTTAGGGGTCGCCACAGCGGAACTCCGGTCCGCTAATGATTGGTAGAAGATTTTTACGTGCCGAGTTACCAGCTCTGATGCACAACCTTCAATGAAGGTATGCCCCTTCACGCATGTCTCCACACAGAAGATGCTTTTAGCTGAGAATCGAACAGACACCGTCTTGCTGTGAATCGACAACGCTACCGCAGCACCACCACCGCAGTAGAAAGCAGATTAGTCTTGGCAACTAAATATGAACTGGTTAGGTTCAAAACATTCTAAATGAAACCATGTCTCAATATAGGATTATACATATAATAAGTTATTACACACATCCTGATGACTCTTACTGGTCCTTATTATTGGATTAATTTTTAACACACTTGCTTCCCTCAGTAGTGATAGAATACTAGAGTTGTTCCTTAATTCCTTTAGTGATCACTGCCCAATGATTACAGCATTATCCTTTTACAGATCATCTGTCCCTCTGGACTAGTTCCTGGAAAGGTAATTTTCAGCAAATAAAGAGACTGCAAGACTTGTAGATTTAGACAAAATTGATTGGAGCCCTGTCTTTCGAAAAATAACCCCATCACTCCTCCTTAACCCTATAACTGTTATAAGACATGATCTTTCCATTCAAGAAGCACAGACTAAAGGGGAATAAATGTCCTTGGTTTTGAACTACAATTAAAGTTAAGTTCCATTAAAAAGTCAAAACTCTGGAATTGCTGAAAATATGATGGCAAAGATGGATGAATAAAAGCACCAAAAAGGCTTGCATCTTAACAAAGCAACAAGAATTTATTTATTTATTTTATTTCTTGACATTTTCCTGGGTCAGATGAGCCATTTTCAGTGAAGGCCTGGGGAGAAAAGCTCCACAAACATTTAATACAGACTGTTTAAATATTATAAAGACAATGAACATGGGTGTTTGCAAAAATAACAGCTACTTGGTTACTACAATAATACAAAAACAAATGTAAGTTCATTACGCCATCAGTAAACTAAAGATAAAAATACTGTCAAAACAGATACTGTGAAATATTAACAAATATAGATTTAAACATATATATATATATATATATATATATATATATATATATATATATATAAAATATATTTTAATTAGTAGTCACTGGCTAGGAGTAGAGTGAAATACAGAAGAGTTGTACCATGGAAGAAGAGGGTAGAAATTTGAATGTTTACGGTGGTTTAGACATAATTAGGCAATAACAGGATTGTTGAGATAGTGGCCTTTTAGTGTGGTTTTAAAAGATTTTTTTGAATTTTAAGAATTGTAACAAATACAGTGAAAACATCTTATATTTGACTAAAGAAACTATGTAATCTAGTTATCCAAAACTTGCGGCGAAAGCAGTAAAGACTTAACTAGGGACAAATCTGTCTCAAACCATAGTTGCTGCAAACCAAAGGAGACTCTCATTTCCTTTTATTTTTCTTTTTTTATAAAACCTTTAGTAAATTATCACTTAAGTCATAGACAAGCATCTGTTTATACAAAAGAAAACAAATGATATTAACATGTTCCCAGTTACAAACATTACACATCTCATTTTTTGCATAACTCTCATTAATCCAACATTACATACATTGTTCAATTCCTGCCTTCCCTTAAACCTCATTCCTCCTCCAAATCATTATGCTGCATGTATTGTTCCCACAATTTCCATTTTTCTATGTAACTCACTCCTACCCTTTTCTACAGATCCCACTTCCAATTCTTTTACCTCTATTACAGTATTCAATACTTCAAATACTGTTGGTTTAGACTTTGATTTCCATTTTGTGTAAATTGCTTTTTTGGCAGCCATCAGTATTAAACTTAACAAGGCCATACTATGTCAAGGCAATTCAAATCCAGTGTCCCAGGTCAGAAGAATAATTTCCTTAATTACACCAATTAGCCCACCCAATATGTCTGACGGAGTACTCTCAGAAAATTTTGAAGTGTGCAAACTCATTACACTCCCAAAACATATGTTCCAAGTTACCTCTTTGTTCCCCATCATACCTTCAACATTTGTTCTCTGAAGTCTACTTGGGGTATAAAAATACCTATGCAAACACTTCCAAGCAAAAATCCAAAATCATCTGGATTTTGTTGCATACTTGGGAGCCATACATATGTTTTCCCATACTTTCCTTGTGAACTGTTTATCCAGTCTCTCTCTTCTGAATCTTTTCTAAACTCCTCTTATTGATTCCTATAGTTGCCATACAATATTCTATACACCCTACTAATTATTCATTTTTTAAAAGCAGAATCTGTTCTGGGTTCAACTAAGAAGTCTACCAGAGCAGTTATTTCACTTAGAATTCCCCTTCTCTTTGCCTATACTCTGATACCAACCCCTCATACTGAAGACAGTATCTAGCCCATAGTCCAGATGTCTTCTTGGCCTTTTCCCATTCTATTACCTTTTCTTCTGTAGTTATTTGCTCCCAATACCTTGGTTCCTTTGCTAGTTTTCTCCACTAAATTCCAACCCTCTCTTGCCTATTTTCTGTACCCCCAATTGCAGTCATCCCTTTCTGCAAAATCTCCTTTCTCCATTCTCATGTTCACTTAGTTCTTAAAATACTTTCTTCTACTTAATGAATATAATATTCTGTAATGCTGTTGTTATTCTCCTTAATGATCTATAACCAAAATCACACTCTCTCCTTATTTCTAAAATACCCCTCCCACAGTTTCATCACCCCTTTTCACTTTGAATTATGACCTTCTGCTTGTTTTATGTGTATGAGCCTTAACTGTGTATCCCTAAAATATCCCTTCAACCACCTTGTCCTATTGGAAGGATCAGCTTATCCCACTTGACCACTGCCCTCTAACCCTTCCACATAAATTCCTTCAACTCTTAATTATTGTCCACAATTTCTCCTTTGGTTGGTAAAATATTCCTGACCTACATATAAAACTAAAGTGACTAAAAACATTTTCAATGCTTGTATCTTGCTATCTATATCCACAAATAAGAGCTTTCAATTTCAAAGTTTTTGTATTTTCTTTTGTTTAGTCTCTTTCCATATATCCTTAGCTGCCATAACAGAAGCTGTTTTAATCAATACTCCTAAATACTTAATTTTATCATGTCCCCATAAACATAAGTACTGTTGAACCATTTCAAGGTTGAGTGCATAGTTTATGGCTATAGCCTTTGTTTTATCTTTATTAATCTCAAAAAGACTTGAAACTGTCTCAAGATATTTCACAACAGTGAGGTGCTCTTTATTGGTTTTATCAGGTACAAAATAATGCCTTCAAATAAACTCAACTTTCCTGATTACCATACCAACAATATCATTGAATTTCTGAGTCCCTTATTTTCTTTGGCAGTGGCTCTAAATATAAAGCAAATAACAAAAGGGGAAGACACCCCCGCCTGTTTCCTCTGTTTAATTCTTGCCTCCAATCCCTCATATATTTTCCTAATTAACCTTAATATTGTATTAGGGAATGTAAATGCTTCTGTTGTTCTGCTCATAAAATCTCAGGGTCTATATTAGATCAGAAAACGCTTAAAAAAGAGAACGCTGATTGATCAAACTTATGTAAGCGAAAGCTTAAAATATTGAAGCAACAGAAACCCAAATTTTTTCCTAGGGAAAGAATTTGGTTGTCCATTTCTGTTGCTTCGGTATTTTCAGTGTTGTGGTGGAAAGTTACGGGTTGGGTTCAGGTAACTGTGCGATTGTGTGGATCTGAGTGTTAGGACGGGTTAGGTGAGTTAGGGTTAGGGAGCGGGTGAAGTGAGTGTTCGATAGTGATGGACCTTAGGGTTAGGGTTTGGGTTAAGGTAAGTGGATAGTTAGTGGTGTGTGCTGTTGTACCTTTAAAGAATTCATACAATCATTACACTGCTATGCATATAGTAAGAATACTCTGTCAAGATTTTCTTCAGCTTCTCACTACAAAAATGCTATTTTTTTTCTTTTTACTGACACTTCATTACTTCAGAACATGACTGCTTATGATTACATAATTACTTCATACAGAAGTGAAGAGAAGTGTGTTGCAGAAAATGTATTACTGTTTATGCTCTCAGATCAGAGTGGGT
This sequence comes from Protopterus annectens, assembly GCF_019279795.1. NCBI lineage: Eukaryota > Metazoa > Chordata > Ceratodontiformes > Protopteridae > Protopterus > Protopterus annectens. The sequence continues at coordinate 619,759,879 of NC_056750.1, read as the reverse complement.
TGTAGAAAGAGAAAGACTTTTTTGGTATTTTAATGATCATTCCTTCTCTGAATTACTGAATCCTTAGAGTGAGGATATTGGTATAGGGGAGTGGGGAGAGCAGGGGTCGAAGCCCCCCCCCCAGAGAAAATGCTTGTTTGCTTGGGCCATTTATATTTTTAAGATATGAATATATGTTTAGGTGTGATTTGTACTTAAACTGAAAGTTTTGTGCAGCTTCAGATTAGCAAGTGAGTTTAGAACACTACATTTTTAATGGAACATAGTAGACCCATCTAAGGCAGTGAAAGCTCCATTTAAGCCTGCCTACACCCACATTCGTGTGTGCGGTACCACTTTCTGATGGTCTCAGTTACAATCCTCAGAATTTCAACAAGAACCCATTCCAAGCTTGGAGTGCTCCTGAGTGTATGGTAAGAGCCATCTATAACACGCTGCATTTCTTTATTTGGAGGGTCCCTGAACTCAGCTTTTTTACCTTGCAAAACCATTTCTTATACCATACCAGTTTATGCAAGCCACTGCATTATGGCTTGGTTATGCATGTGCACCAGTTTTTTTTTTTTTCTAAAATGTTTTTATTCATTTTATAACACAACTTAACAGTATAGAAACAAGAAAAAACAAACTATATACAATGTCCATAACCTAAAAAAAGCAACATACATAGAAGAACAGTTAATATTTCTCTAACATATTAGACAATTTTGTCCAAGCAATTAAATGATGGGTTGTGTTGTTAGTCCTTGCTTTTATAGTAGTAATCTCATTCTTACAAATGTATTTCACAAGATGAATAGACTCAACTTTAAAGACAGGAGTAGATTGGAATTTCCAATTTTAGTAACAATTTCTTTGCTATAAAGAGGATAGACCATAGTAAAAATTTTTGTTTTTTTAGGAATGACTTCAGGAACAGGAACACAGAAAAGGATAAGAGTCTCAGAAATTATACAGTTGCCATTCCATAAAGCTTTACAAAGATATTTAAAGTCTAACCAAAATGGGGAAATTATTTTGCAATTAACAAGCATATATATCCAGTTAGCATCAGGGGGCCCACATCTCCATTCATTTCATCTTTCTTGTACATTATTGCTAGTATATATGGGGTGACAAAACATCTATAGAAATTTCTATGTGTATACATGCCAGAACAGGGAAGATGTGGATTCCTTCACTGACTGTAAACAAAGTTTTTTTTTTCTTTTTCTGAGAATACTTGTATATTAACTTCACTCTAAATAATTCTAAGTGTTTTGCTAAAATCATTTCTGAGAATTTTATAAATAACAGATATGTATGAAGTGTTCTTGGGTGAGCTAATAATTGTTGAGATAAAATCCAACATTTTTAAGTTACGCTTACTGTATGCCTCTAATGAGCGTATGAGCTTACAAGTTTGGATATCCAGCCAAATGTGCACCAGTTTTTAACAGTTACCAAATAAATTATGGCTTTCCTTTTACAAATATACATGACTGACTTGGCAAGACTTTAACTAGATCCTGCCGCTTCTAACATGTAAGAATAACTTCTTGCTGTCTGACTTGGAAGCTGACATTTGACTTCTGTACTGTTTGATGTTTTAAAAAGTCTTTATTTCATAACTTTCTCAGCAACATACTGCATATGCAACTTATCACTGGAAGAGAGAATATTTCAGTATAGCACTGGAAAATGACTTTATATATTTATATTAATTTACTGCTTCATTCCATTATCCTACAATGAATAATTACTATCACAAGAAAGGCAGCAAATGTCCACGGGTACTAGAAATATGTGGTAATTTAACAATACCAGTATTCATTTATGGCTGTGGCTTTCCATCTGCTTTTCCTTTAAAATTTTTGAACTATCCAGCCCTGTGCTACCATGGCAGGAATGAAGAATTCTCTCATATTTTGTGTACTTCCTTCTTAGATCATGCGCTGTCCATTTCCTTTGTCTGAAAATGCAGAGCTTTTTCATCCTTTTAGCCTGGATCTGAAAATAGAAAACAACTGTGCCCAAGCAATGCACTAGATCTGCCTCCATAGTAAACTAAGCTTGTCCACTGCTCAGTAAGCAAGTTACTAGGAAGCTTCCCTCATAGTTAACTAAGCTTGTCTATTGCTCAGGTAACTAATTTGTACTTCTTGGTCCAGGAGGATGGCAGATTAATCAGGTTGAAGGTCAAGCATCCTTCACTCCTAGGATCATAGTGCCTAAAAAATCAACAAAGTCACGGCCAGTGATTCAGCAGCACATGGTAGTATAGTAGATGCTCACGATGACCATTATCTCTCAGCAAAACAAGTCTAAAACTGTGTGCAACATCACCTTGTATTGTAAGACAGGTGGGCAGTTGCGGTGGGGGTACAATTAGACGACTCCTCATAATGTAAAATAGAAAGACAGTTATACCAGGGGACAATCAGACAACTCCTCGTATTGTAAGACAGGTGGACAATTGTAGCAGGGGACAACAACACAACTCCTCTTTGATTTAAAACAACAGGTGGAAACTTGTAGCAAGGGACAATTAGATAACTCTTCTTTGTTTTATACAAGACAGGTGGAAAGTTGTACGAAGGACAATTAAACAACTCCATCCATCCATCCATCCATCCATCCATCCATCCATCCATCCATCCATCCATCCATCCATCCATCCATCCATCCATCCTCTACCCCTTTTTCCCATTTTTGAACATGGGGTCGGGGTGTCACTTCAACAGTGACAATCATATAGAGCCCAGGTTTACACCGCCAGGTGGCTAGCCCTGTTGCAATTAAACAACTGCTCATATAATTATTAGACCAGTGGACAGTTGTACTAGGGGGCAGTTATACAGTATTTCCTTATATAATAAAGCAGGTGGAAGGTTGTACCCAACTTGTGAAAAATTAGGCAATTCCTCCTTATAAAATAGGTGGAGGGTTGTGCCAGGAGACGATTAGACAGCTCTTCCTGATATTTTAAGACAGTTGGAGGGTTGCACTAGGGAACAATTCTGAGGAACACAGGATGGAATAAAGCCTGTAATTTCCTATGTAAATTTAAAGTCTGTATGCAATGTCTATTTGCACTAATTACACCATTATTTTGCTTAAATATGTGACAATGGTTGTTGACCCTCTCTCTGGGCTTCCACTGAAAACAGGCCATGACCCAGTTAATATCCTGATAATCAAACAAATATATAAATCAATCATTGCAGCTTTCTGCACTGTAACAAACATAAGAACATAGGATAGTCTTCTTTGGTGTGGGGATAGAAACATTGCCTGGTTCTTCATGCAAACATATCATGGGATCTTAGCTGTCAATGCCCAGAGAACAGAAAGTAAAGCAATTCTGAGGAAAATTTAACCTCCAAGTAACAACATGGTATGGCTGAACCCACGACATCCATATTACATATATGCATACACTACAGTGGCAAAAATAATCTCATCTCAAAGAAAGGAATGTATTATGAAAGAAATGCCTTTTACTGACAGTATACTTTCCTTATGGCTAGCTTGTCATGTAGAGACAGGAAGCCGGGTCAATTTGTTGTTGAAACAGGCTTGCAAACAGATTTGGGGAGCCAGAATGCTTACTAATGAAACCAGACTTTTTTCTTGCGAGCATGATGGGCAAAGCTGTCAGCACCACTGACATGTGGTACATGCTGACAGTAGGGCAGCTGGCTCAGAAACAATTAAGGAATAGGTGAGCACTCTGTGATGAGCTGTATGAGACGATGAGGTTGGACAGTCATGGGACCACTGCAAATGCACTCAGGAAGGAATGAAAGAAAGGGCCGGCATGAGGGCAACGTCCTGAGCAGCGCATTCCTGAAGATGCGCCACAAGTAAAGGCTGCAAGGGCCTGAGGCTCAACATGTCACAGATTAGGATGGGGTCTGACTGTCCAGTCATCCCCACTAACCTTACCTGAAGAGTTATCTAAGGCAGGATGAAAGAAGCAAGAGTCCCATAAAAGGTAAGAGACCACATTGTGGGGCAGGCAGAAACATGATCTTCATGCAAGGGGCTGGATGGCAGGCCAGAAAAGCAGCAGTGGAGTACAGCTGGCATGTATAGTCCTAATAAACAGTTACAAAAGAGAAATCCACTATCTATGTCTCCATAGAAAAATTATATCAAGCCAAAAGAAAAGGTTGTGGAATGGACAAACCTGGGCAGCCTTTGCAGTAGGACCATCTGATCACAACAGTGCATTAGGAAGCTTTAGATATGCACACATACACCAAATTCACAGTGCACAATGCACACAGTTTAGTTTTCTTAACAACTGCCATAGTTTCATAGCCAAGTACAAGGATATCAGTCTGCAGACTATTACAACCCTAGCCAATAACCACAGGTCAGAATTAAACTCTGTACCTTGTGTCTATGAGGTTAAGCCCTTATCCATTATGACAACTTTCCCCCTCTTTTTTAACTACTTTTCTCAAATGGAGCTCTGGAAGTTTGTGCTCTTAATTTTCAATAGTTACATCCTGCACCTTTTGACAACATCAGGTTATATTCCCACAGCCCAAACAAATGTTTATACTTCTAGAACTGTAATAATAAAGAACTGTAAATAATAAACTATTCAACACAAACTAAACTAGTACTTGATTGGTTTATTTGTATTTTTGATGCTTTATATTAAATTGATTTTAATGATGCTTTAATTGGTCTGAAGAAGCAAACTTGTTTCATGAAAGTGCTTACCGTTTTTTGTTAAAGTTATTTTTCCTGCCGTTTACAGAGAATTCTTTGTTTTGTACAAACTTAGAAAGTTTTTAAAATAAGGTTTGTGAAAGATAGGAAGTCTGCAACTCAAATTCATGTCATTATTTAGTGACTTCAGTCCTCTAAGACTTGCCAGAAAACCACAAATTTTACAAGGAACAGACCAAAAATATGAGGTAAAATCTGGACATTCTGCAAAAGTCAGGGAAGTTGAGAGGTATGGCCATGAGTAGTATTTAAAAAAAAGAGAGAGAGAGAAGGATCTGTTTTTTAAGCCAGCCAGGAGGACAGCCAGCAGACTAGCTGCAAGCATGTAAAGAATCCAGCTTGCCAGTCAGGCAGCAAGCAAGTAAGGAGGCCAGCTAGCTAGCCAGTATAGTGGCAGTAAGCCAGGAGGCCCGCAAGATGGTGAGCTAGCAGGAAGGTAAAAGTCTGTGTATGTGTGTGTGTGTGTGTGTGTGTGTGTGTGTGTGTGTGTGTGTGTGTGTGTGTATGTGTTTGCATGTATATATATATCGACATGTTCTGCACATGCTCCAGGGGTTACCATGAAGCATGCACAGAACATATCGACATTTATTAAATCATAATTTTTACATTGATCCCCTGGCTGTCAACACTGTGTACCTTTCATCAGGTGTCCTACAGCCATATATATATATATATATATATATATATATATATATATACACACACACACACACACACACACACACACACACACACACACACACACACACATATATATTATGTACATACTCCTTTATTTATTTTCGGGGGCTATGCTTCTCTGGAATGTCCAGGCTGTCACATGCTTGGAGACACCTTCTACCCATGACCACACCCCATGATGTCTTATAGTAGTCACACCCCCTGTGTCCCACTTTGGACCACTAAAAAGGTGGCAACCTTAACTGTCAGCAGCAGTTTTGTATGCGTTTGAGAGATACTGCACCAGTGACATGAAGGGTGTATTCATCAGTCATCTCTTGGGTATGAGAGGAGTGTTCTTACTGAAAGAGATGTTACTAAACATCCAGAAAAGTTAGCCAAGAAAAGGAAAAAAAAAAACAGAAGAAAGCTGGAGTTCCTTGGCCTGAGGACTGAACTGTGGCATTTAGCCCTATCTCCCTCTAACTGTGCCCTAACATCAAAATAGTATGTTAGCAACGTTTGGAATATGGTAAAGGACAAAATTAAATGTTACTGAACATGGAATAACAAAAGTGATTAAGGAGAGGAAAAGGAACAAAGCAGCATGGCTCTGTAAAGAAATAAGGACATAAACAGAGGCATAGCAAGGGTGACTTCAGAAAAACTCCTGAAGAAGTCACTAGGGTAGAGGTTCACAAGTCTCTAATTACCATGATCTTTTACAGAGGCCTCTGAAAGTAAAGGTACCACTTGGACTAGACCTTCTGTCTATAATACTGTGACATCAGTGTTGAGTAAGAGGCCTGGTTTCACCAAAGCCATTACCGGTTTACTGCTTGTGTCTTCATAAGTCTTGCAGGCAGTTCAGTAGACCTCACTGAATTATCATCCCCTAACTTTCCAAGTTCCTTCAACTGCTCCTTATTAGAGATGGACATGTCAAAGACAGATGGAGCCAGGCTTGGTCTTTAAGTCTGGTGGAGCTCAGATCTCACTCTGTGCAAAACTTAAAACCAGGAAGAAGGCAAAGTGCAGGAGGGCACAGCTGTCCTTCCCTGCATGTAGTTTAAGGGTCCCAAACCACTAATCAAACTTGGGTCATCTGCACCATAGTCAAGACTTTATCATTTAAGCTACCAGCATAGGCTGTCTCAGACATTTTTGGATAATAAATTTAATCCTAACCCTGGTTTTGATTCTATTTTTGCTCTAGGTAAACCAGTTCTTAGTTTGCACAGCTATACTCCCCAATGAATAATCCAGCCTGCACCAGTGGCATACAGGAATGAAGCCCTGACTATGGTCTTGGCAATTTGAGTTAAAATAGTGGTTTAGGCACTTGATGGCACAGACAGAAAGATGGGTATGTCCATCCTTGGGGGAGCACTTGCCGATTTTCCTGATGGAGTTCGAGGAAACAGTGACACAGTGGCTCCTGTGGGTGGGTGGCACAGTCCCGCTGGCATCAGCTCCTTGCAGGGAGCTCTTATGTTAGTCAAACCTTACAAACCAATGCATTGATTTCATCAGTAAGGTACACTGTTACTTTGTTTTCAGGCCTTTAGAGAAGCTGTAAAAATGGAGTGAAGTCTGATGATGCGAAATTCTGCATAAAGACACTTTGTCTTCTTCTTAAAACATCCAAGAGCCAAAAAGCATTTTAAAAATATTACAGGATCAGTAAAATGAAGTTGTAAGCAGTTGTTAATTACACATGCTGAGTTCTGGATTGTGGCTGAAAAGGCTAAAAAAGGATAAGCTTGCTTACATAGTCAACAAATGTTTAACATACATCAATAAATAAATAACACTTTTATTGACTAATTATCAGTCACAGTTCACTCAGGGTTTGTAAACTTAGGTCAACTGTAATCAAAGGGCATTAAGATTTATACAGTTAATGTGGAAAAAAACAGAGAAATGTGTTATTGTCTGTACATAAATGATGGTAAGGGATTATGAGATTTGAATGGAAGACATTATACTGAAGCTGAAAAACGCTATTTATGTATATTCACTGTCAGTAATACATGCTTCTTGTGTTTATTTAACCAAGTTAAAACATAAACATGCTTGGTTTCACTGAGATCCTGGTAGAAGACTGATAAATGCAGGAAAGGCTACTTTCAGTGCATACGTCTCAGACCTCTTGTATGCAGTCAGAAAAAAATGCATTCCATATCGCCTTTCATACTGGATCCAGCCAGATTAGTGCTTTTGGATCACTTCAGGAAACAGCACATGTATCTAACTGGTTTTGTCCTGTTAAAAAATACTTCTATATTGGTCTTAATGGGTCCTGACAATATCCTTGGATGCATCTTAAACATCATGAAACATGATTTAGCCACGCCCCTAACAACTCTGTTCAATCTCAGCCTCCTTACAGTTTTTGTACAAAGTAAATGGAGAGCAGCTACTGTCATTCTCCTGCATAAGGGAAGACCTTCCACAGACCCAGGCAATTACAGACCCATAAGTCTGACCAGCCTCATATGCAAAGCCACAGAGAAACTTATCATAGAATTACTCAATCAGGACACAGGGAACCTCCAAACACTGGTACACACTGCATACCTCAATCTGGTCAAAGCTTTTGACACAATTCTCCACTCAGGCAGAGTAGAAAAGCTAAATAAACTGGAAATAAACCCTTATGTCCCCCACGCTGGATTGCAACTGGCTTACAGATAGGATACAGATAATCAAATGATGGGAAGTTACCTCCAGAGAGGGACCAGTCAGGCAAGCTTGCAGTCTTTGAATTCCCAAATGAATTAGCCGTCCTGTAGGAAAGTTTGTCTCAAATAAATAACTGGTGTCAAAATTATGGTCAGAAACTAAATGGTAAAAAAAAAATGCATTCTTGTATCCTTTGGGAAGTCGCCCACCTCAGGGAGCTATCACATTGACAATACACTTCTAGGAGTTAACCGAGTTTGGGAATTTATGTGATAATGACTTAACTTTTGACCAACATGTGTTTATTGCTGTAAGAAAGTCCTTCTATATTACACAACTTATAAACAACGAGATTGTGTCTAGATCTAGGGATGTCATTGCCCCCCTTTACTCAGCCCTCATTAGGCCAATCATTGGATATAATGGCCCCTTTGGCATGTATCTGTGTAGACACATGCAACAACTGGAATGCCTACAGAGATACCTTCCTGAAAGGATATAAGGCCTAAACAACTTGCCTTACCTTGATCGACTCAAGCCTGTCAATATACAGTATCTTACAGACTGTTCAGATATGACCTGTGTCTGGCATACAAGGCATCCCCCAAACCATTAATGATGGATTTACAGCACATCAGCATGACAAAAGGCAAGATACATATTTAATCTAGGGATCATAAACCTCTTCTGCAAGATCAATAGAATGGTTTGGAGAGACAGGTACATTTTGCAGAGGAGATTTATGCTATGCAACAGACTCTCCATCAACATAAAACAAAGTTCATCCTTGTCCATTTTTAAGCACAACTTAGATCTATGGAACAGAATATTTACCCTAGGACTGCCCTCTGTACTATTAATGGACAGATGCCGCTCCCAAATGCTTTATACCATACAATTATGGTCCCCCTCAAATTATCTATGGTTATTCTCATTAGGGGTAATATATAACTATCGACCATGGGATAGATAAAGCCAGTCTATAACCATATGGGATAGGTTACTTCTAACACAAAAAGGGAAACTGACTAATATTCAAATGGTTTGCAAGGACAGTTAGCCTAGTACTTAACTGTGAACCTGTGAACCTATAGCATAGAAAAAGATATATCACAAGTCACGTTTGCAGTTCACTATTAGTGTTTTAAGAAAAATCTATATATTTTTTTCATATTGTACAAGACATTGATGTTGGCAGTGCATTTATTGTGTGATATATTCCGCATCCAAACAGAAAACGAATACCTTAATTTATACAGCAGTATATGTAGTACCTGTGTGGTGAGGTGCTGTTAGTAACCTATATCTAACATTCTGAGTTTAATTTTCACAAATTTCATTAGTATTAAACTGCTCACTGTTCATATACTGGCACAGAAAGCTTGCATTTTGTTCAGCAGTCAACTGCAAGTGATCAAACAGGCCAAATAAATAGTAAAATAGAGGTAAAACAGATAAAAATGTACATTTATAAATGCAAAAGGTGCATGAAATCATTTGCACTTGCTGACTCCAGTTTGATGCTGATGGAAAAACTGTGTTCTTCAGCAGGAAATTAACTAAATGGCAAATAACTCATTCATTGCCCAGTGCATACTTGCTGTCTTTTATTTGTTTGTAGACTGAAACCTTTTCCTTGGGATTAAGAAAGTATTGTTTCACAGTACATTTTGCAGTTTGTTGTATTTGGATTTTGGGAGGTGACAGTACTAGTGTACATATTGTGTACATGACTTTTGGAACAGATCCCACAGACAGGATATAACTTATGGACTATGGAGACAAGGGTACATAATATTTTTTTGTAGTGTGATAGTGCCAAGGACACTAAAAAATGCACTATGGTTTGGTTCACATGGTGAAAGTTTAGTGTGTGAGTAATGTGGTAATGCTGACTGCCTGTCAGTCTAACTATGCAGACTGCCATCTGGTAGCCATTAAGGAAATGCCTGCATTTCATCAGGAATTGCCTGTTTCAAAGAAAAAAAGGTTGGGGGGTTGGGTGAGTGAAACTGAGGACAGTGTTTGCCTCACTTGAAAGTTCTGACAGAGTCAAGTCAAAAGTTGTCGGACATATTTCCATGAGATCTCTTCAGGTCCATATACATCTGTCTACTCTTTTAGGTCTACAGTCTGCACCAGTTACACCAAATTAGAAATCTGTGGCTCTTTATTTCATTTTATCATACAATGGGTGCATGCGTGTGTGTGTGTGTGTGTGTGTGTGTGTGTGTGTGTGTGTGTGTGTGTGTGTGTGTGTGTGTGTGTGTGTGTGTGTGTGTGTGTGTGTGTGTGTGTGATACCACTCATCTGTACCTCATTTTGCAGAGTATCCTTGTTCTTGCCTCATATGTTTGCCCTGTATTTTATAAAATATTTGATTTTCTGATAAATCACTGAAGATTACAGTCACACAATAATGACAAACATTAGAGTTTCACACTTCTTATTGCTCAAAAAGTGCTTGTAGATGCAAAACCTGTAATTCTATTAACTTTTTATGTGAACCAGATTAATATTTAAAAATTGCCCCTGCTTTTGGGGTTTTCTACCTCCATTATTTTTGGTTTTGTTCAGAATTCTTGACAAAGAATTTGAGAGGTACAGCTAGAAGCAGAAGTGAGTAAAGAATAAAATAGCAGTTTTTTGGGACAGATTTTGTTAACAGACACAACAGTAATCACATTTAAGATTTTGTTTCTTTTTACAGACATTTCTGAAGTAACAGATTCAGTTTTGCCAGCAAAACCAAGGGATGGGCACAGCTTTATGGTTAGAATGAGAAGATATTCTCTGCCTTTTCTCACAGCCTCAGAAGATGTCTAACCCACGGTCCATGGTGACTCTACCAAAGGGATCCAAGGAAAAAGATGAATGGTCTGAGGAACCAGGTTTGGACACAGCAGAGTCACTTATTTGTGGCCGAAGTACTTTAGCATCCTGCTGTGTTGTCAAAGCCTGTTTAACAATTTTCCTTCTTTTTTGTAGCTGGAAGAAGGAAAAAAAAACAGGGAACTAATACGTTGTTTCATGGTTCAACTAAAAAAGTTGTCTGATTATTGGGTTCAAAAGCTCATAGGTGATTACTAAGCTACCAACCCCGGGGAGAGCTTTTTAAGCCTAGCCATGCTTCCACAGTGGATCTGACAGGTTTTGATACCTTAGGGGGATTTTAAGGGGGTATATGTCAGCTTGGGTATGGGTGGTCAAGCATTTACTAGCTGCTTCTGTCTAATAGAGATGTAGGTGCCAGACCAGGGGTAAATTTACAGTTTCTGGGGGAAGGCTAGCAGTAACAGTTGGTAAAACAGGTAAGTTGTAAAAATGTAACTTTTCCCCCATTAAAACACAGTAAAAGCACTTACTCCAGCTGCACAAAGTAAAATAACATAAGTTTTACCACAGAAATATAGAATAAAATTATTTTTTACCACAAAAGAATAAAAAAGTAATGCTCCTGTTTTAAAGTGAACAAACATCACAAGACAATAATTAAAAACACTTTTCCAAGTTTCATTAAACATGTTTCACAGAATAAGACATAAAACAGATTTTTTTCACCTGAAGGGAATTATCTGCCCAGTGGAACAGCATTAGCCGACCGTCAATCCTCAAAAGCTCAAAAAGAATTGCTCTCTTTGGCAGCAGGAAAGCTCTGAAGGGGTTGGTGCCCAAACTTGACTTTTAGTCAGCTCATTTTGAGTTGACTAATAGTTTGGGCACTGAAGGTTTGAAAGCTGCCTGGCTGTTATATCGTTAGCAGGATATAACCCATATTGCTGAGGCTACTGCAGCAGTGACCTTTATGAAGAACATTATTCAAAATTCTGTGCGCAGTGAGTGGTAAGTATCTGTATGACAGCTTTGGGCTCAGTTATTTAACTGCCAAGGAGAACAGCAGGTCTGCCCTTAAGAAAAAAGTAGTTATGTGAGGCTTTTCCACTGCCACCAAAAAACATGATGCACCAAAACTGCATTTAGCCTTTTTTTCTGAATTATATGTATAAGGACAGTGTGACAAAAGGAGGTACTGCCAGCATAGCTTTCTGGAATTTTATAAATAATTATATGTCATTTGTGAATATCAAACTAATTTATACAAGATGATGGTGTTACAAATGTATTAGAACTGTATGTCATATAAGATGCTTATGTTACAATTGTATTAGAAGTGAATGTCATGTGTATATCAAATTGCTCTATACAAATGTTTGTTTTGAAAATGTATTTGTAAAGTACTTGTGCTGAAAATGTATCCACAGTGACAGTGTGCCCTACTAGAAGAGAACAGAAATGTGCATGCACAAGTGTAACTGTTCAAAGGTATATATTTTAATAGTGGAAACTGGAATACAGGAGGTTAACCTCAGTCTAGCAAACTTTAGAAAAATATCTGAAATTAAATTACTTTATAGGCTAGGCCATAAAGATGTTTCAATGCATCTAGAGACACACAGTATTTTCTAGGAAGCTTACTGCATTGTCTTTGGGGTGAACTAATTGTTACTTTGGAAGCATGAAGGCATGAAGGAATGCAACTGTTTTATGACTTCTAGTACCTGCCAAAGATCTGAGCAAAAGCCTTTGTATGAGTATTTTTACAGGTCGATGGTAAAAACTGCCAGCTTCAGCAATGGGGGGTTTGCCTGGGAACTAGAAATCAGATGACCAGAAATTATGTCATTCTGCAAGCTATCCCAGCAGTAATATTTTAGATATTACTTTGAGAAGTATCTTAGTGAGATAGAGCATTCTACATTCTGTCTTGGATCTGACAACCAAAACCATTCACTATATCTACCTTGCTCTAAGTAAGATATTAGGCTATAGTAACTCTCTTAGATTCCTTCAGGAATATAGTAAAGCTTGGTTTAGATATTTTTTTTCATTTGTCTGAGCCTGTCCTGCAATGTTGTTTTAAATATTTCCTGTGATTCTGAACTTTGATGTCACCATGAATATATATTTATTATTGTCTTGTTCTTTTATTATTTATTATTAAATATATTTAAACCTTTCACTGTGGCTGATCTGTGTAGAGATATTTAAGTTTTGAGAGTACTTGCCTATTTATTTGGTGACACTGTGCGGGCCACTCCTAATAGCCTTGCTCTTGGTCAAACTATCATTTGTATTAGTATTAATATTACACAATAAAATTGGGCACCCTTTGTTAAGGGCCCTAATGTAGTTGATAAGGAGTGACTGGTGGCAGTGGTAACTACTTTACAATCGGGGCAGAAGGGGGTATAGCTAGTAAACATGTGCCAGCCTTTCCCAGTTGTGTGTGTGTAAATCAAACCTCAACTAATATGTGTGTAAGCTACTTGGGCAGGGACACGAAGCACCGGTTGGACAGAGAGGGTGCTGAAGGTCTTGGCTTGGTCACTCAGCTGAGAACTCAACTCTATAGCTGGGCAGGGGGTTTATCTTATTGGGGATCTGGCGGAAGAGGGAGAAAACAGCCTGGACTGACTGTGGTCTCTGTGCGCTCTTAAGGGAAACTGCACTTGATGCAGAGAGCTGCATCTGGGAATACTGTGTTTGTACCTGTTATCTTCCCAGTGAATGTCTCCCCCCCACAGGTGCCAGTGGTGAGGATTGAGCCTCCTTGATTAATGGTCCAGTGGTGGGTCGTCACAAACAGTATGACATAACAGAAGTATACTTTAATAACAATGCTTTGCTTAGAATTTGGTTCAGTTTGTAATTTTAGGGCCTGCTTCAAGAGTTTCTAAAGACAGATATTTTTAATGGAGGAATGCTGAACCTAGCCATTTGTTTATTTGTGATGCAGTTAGTGTTTGTAAAATTTACTTTCTCCTGTGCATAGGAGACATCTGATATACAGATAATCTGTAATGTGACCAGTCCATTTCCCTTACCCAATTTGCAAACTGCAATATCTGCTACCAATGACTCTAAACATCTTGACCAAACATCTAGAAAATGCTTTAAAAGTAAGGATTGAAAACACTAATTTCTGTATACTGCACACTAGGATACAATGTGTGTACATAAGTTTGAAGTGAACATGTTATAATTAAGCTGTATGCTATCTGAAATGTATGCTACTTTAAGTCTATTTGGTACTATGAGTTTTACTATATGCTTCTGGAAAACAGTTATGATCAATATTTTACTATTTATGTGTGATGTTATTGTCAAAATTAAGTGATTATGTACTTTTATGTATTTTTCTGTAAGACATTCACTGAGATCTTTTTCTCCCAAGATCCCCTCTGAAAATGGACTCTGTTCAGCTGAATTAACCTTAATGAAATATAAATAAAATAAAATAATATAAAATCATAAATTAATAATTATTGCCAATGTTACAGTTAGGATTTTATATATTTTACTTTCTATAAACAGGATTGTCTGATAAATATTAGACTTTTGATCAGGTATTACATTATGTTTATTGATTTTTGTAACTTTTAGCACTGTTAAATGTTTCTTCTGTCTGTACTGCACAAAATCAGTGCTGTTTTTTAACACCTTTATTTAATCATTAAAGACATATTCAAACATAAGTAATATAAAATATAAGTATAAAATATAAGTAATACAAAAGTAAGCAAACCATGTTAATATGTTCCCAGATACAGACATTAAACATCACATATATTCTTTTGCATAATTATCATTAATCCAACATTACATAAATTGACCAATTTCTGCCTTTCATTAAACCTCACTCCTCAAAAACATATTGTTCCCACAATTTCCACTTTTTCTGTCTAATTTGTTACTACCTGTTTATAAAGATTCTACTTCCAGTTCTATTATCTATGTTACAATCTTCAGTACTTCAAAAACAGTTGGTTTGGACTTTGACTTCCATTTTCTAGTATTTTCTTTTTTGGCAGCCATCAGAATTAAACTTAACATGGTCTTACTATGTCTAGACAATTCAGATCCTGTATCCCAGCTCCAAAAATAATTTTCTTAGTTACACCCATTTGCTCATCTAGTGTTTCTGACAGAGTATTCTGTAGGGTACTGTTAAAGTATTCAAACTCATTACATTCCCAAGACATATGTTTCCAGTTACCCTCTTCTTCCCCAGTACGCCTTCAATATTTGCCATCTACCTTTGGGAGAATTCTTTGGAGTCTGCTTGGGGTATATAAATACCTATGCAAATACTTCTGAGCAAAAATGCTAAATCTTCTAGAGTTTGTTGCATATTTGGGAGCCATACATATGCCATCCCATTATTTCCTTGTGAATTGCTTATCCAATCTCTCTTCCCAATCTTTTCTAAACTGCTCTGACTGATTTGTATAGTTATCGTGCAATATTTTATATGCACTATTAACAGCAGCTTCTGTTCTAGATTCAACTAAAATCTCTACTAGAGCAGGTCTTTTACTTAGGATTCCCATATCCCTTACTCTTTGCTTATAGTCTGAGATCAATCCCTGATAGGGAAGGCAGTCTCCAGCCTGAGGTCCAAATGTCTTCTTGGCCTTTTCCCATTCTATTACCTTTCTCTTTCTAGGTATTTGCTCCCAATACCTTGGTTCCTTTGCCAGTTTTCTCCAGTAAATTCCACCCCCTCTTGCCTATTCTCTGTTGCCCTAATTGCAGTAATCCCTATTGGCCTAATCACATTTCTCAATTCTCATGTTGGCATAGTTCATAGAATACTTTCTGCTACATTATGAATATAATATTCTGTATGGCTTTTGCTATCCTTCTTAAAGATCTGCATCCAAAATCTGACTCTCTCCTTATTTCTTGCATTTCCCCCTGCTTTATCACCATCCTTTTTTATTCTGAATTATAGCCTTCTTCTTGAGTTATGTATATGAGCCTTAACTGTATAGCTCTACTGGGTCTATATTAGAACACTGAAAAGAACAAATATCAAACGGCTTAAAACTCGAAAATGCTATTCATAGAAATCGCTTTTGTGGGGGGCTGTGCCCCCCCCACACCCCCTGCTAATTACATATACCAACTCCAAGGTCGCACTTCAGTGAGGAAACTGCAAATTTCCCGATCTTCACTGTACCACGATCTCACAAAAAACACCTCAATGAGCAGCATTTTCGAGTTTTCAGCCGTTCGACATTTGTTCTTTTCGGTGTTCTAATATAGACCTGCCCTACTCATAAAATCCGAGCTAATGCTGTTCAAGGCTTTCTCTGCATCAAGACCCACCAATAAAAGTGGTATTTTTCTTATACTCTGCTTAACTCTGCATCATCATTGTTCTATTAATGTTGTCAAATGTTTGCATACCCTACACAAAACCACATTGACCCATATCTATCAATTTTGGCAATACCTTTGCATTCTTTAGCTATTATAGAAATAAACACTTTATAATCATGGTTTAAAATTAAAATTCTGTTGAAGTCTCCTTTTTATTGAGACGAAAGTGCTCAATATTTTGTGTGTTTTCATTAAAGACAGAGCTTTAAAGAGACAGAGCAGCTGCGTTTGTGGTTTCTCGGACCTTTTTTTTATTTTACTTAAAATTGAAATGGGCCTATATGAAGCTGGGTTTGATGGGACTTTACTGTCTTTAGGTATTACAGCTGCAACAGCTTTCTTCCAGGGTGTTGGTGCTTCCCTACCTTTTAAATACTGTTAAAGAAAACCTTTCAGATCTTTATCACTGTCTTTCCTCCTAGCTTCCAAACTTTCAAAGGAATACAATCTATTCCTGGAGACTTTCCTGCAGATTGCTTATACATAACCGTTTTATCTTATCTCCTCCTATATTAACTGTTAATTGTTGAGCCTCATCTACCACTAACCTTGGCATACTTAAGTCTTCCAAATTTTTTTTCCATTTGTGCTCTTTCTTGACATTTCTCTGCTTTATACAAATTTTCACAAAACTTCTGAAATACCTCTATTACCTCTGCGAGGCCTATTGGCTATTTTTTCTTGTTATAAACTCCCTAAGTTTGGCAGTAACCTTTTTTACTTTCTGTTGCCTATGCATGATATCAATATAGTTATCAGTAGCATTTATTTATTCTTTCATTCATACATTTGTAAACCAAATAAGGACTCTGATTCAAACACACTTCTCAGGTATGACCCCTTGTAGCAGGCTAATGAATATACAGTATAGAGAAATGAAATACCAAATTAATTATGGTAGTAAACTGGGTCTATGCTGTAATAAAGATATTTGGCATAAACCAAGCCATTGGATAAGAAACACAATGAAAAGAAAATACTGTAAAGTGAAAAGCAGTTGAATGAGTAATAGGAAATACAATGTACAGCATGAGACACAATGAATACAGCGAAAATAATATGGTAAAAAGGTATAAAAAACAGCAAAATATTAAAATACAGATAGCAACTAAAGACTGACAATGCAGGTTATGATATTTTGTTTATTTACAAAAAGTGTGAATATGTACACGTGATATGTAAGCAGCAGATAATGTGTAATTGCGTTAAGAGCAAATGCTGAGATAAAAAAAAGTATTAATATAATAGAGTCAGACTGAAGGGAGAGAGGAATTAGTTCAGCTCAGTGCAATAGTGCAATGATTTAAGTAAGGTGGTTAATGAGTATTAATACGTAGAAAATAATACTGCGGGTGGAATAAGATAAGTAAAGTAGAATAAACTAAGTGTAGGAGATAGCGGGAGAACGAGGTAAATGAAATACATGTTAGTTACAAGATACATTTAAAGAGACTACAAAAAGTACAGTTGTGTACACTTACCATAAATGTAGATGTTTGACTGTATTCACTGTTGCAGTCATCACATTTGGGTTATCCCTGCCAGGGCAGCCCTTGGCCGGCATGAATACTAGAGGCTTAGTATTTCTGCATCGGTTGCTGTCGCTTCAGGACTGATGTCAGCTCGTCAGGAGTATAAAGTAAGGCAGCCGACACCATTACATCAGTTTTTCTTGGCCTAACTGTTAGGAGCCCCCAAGTCAGAGCCAGGTTCTGGTGGAAGAACTCCACCAGTAGAAAGTAAATACCAAAATGTCCCTTGTAAGGAGAGAGAAGAAAGAAGAGGGGGATGGAGGAAGGGAAACCAGGACTGCAACAGTGAATACACTCGAACATCTACATTTATGGTAAGTGTACACAACAGTACTATGTTCTTTGTATTTCACTGCTGCAGTCATCACATTTGGTTGATTCTCAAAGCTGAGAAAAATGGTGCAGGCAGTCAAGGAAACTAAGGGCTGGCTAGGATGCCCTGCAAGACTGCAGATGCAAACCCTGCCCTGGATTTGGAGAAGATAGGCAGGTGGTAGTATTTGGTGAAAGTGTGAACAGATGTCCAGGTGGCAGCCTCCAGGATGTCCCTGGTGGGGACTCCTCAGAGGAAAGCTGCAGAGGTGGAGGCTGCTCTGGTGGAGTGAGTCCTCCTGACCCCCTTAGGGGGAGGCTTTCCATGTTGCTTGTAACAGAAATGGATACAGTGTGCTATCCATTTGGAAACTGTTTGTTTGGAGATGGCTTTGCCCTCTGCCCCTGCAGCAAAGCTAACCAGCATTTGATCAGACTTTCTGAAGGATTTAGTCCTGTCTAGATAGAATCTGAGCTGTCTGTGCACATCTAGAGAGTGCAGGATCCTTTCCCCCTTGTTCTGTGGGTTAGGAAAAAAGGTTGGCAAATGAATGGATTGGTTGAGAGCCACAGTGGACACCACCTTGGGCATGAAGGATGGGTTAGACCTGAGGGAAACCCTGTCAGCATATGGAAGATGATGAAGGGCTCCACAGCCATGAGTTCTTGTAGCTTGGAGACCCTTCTGGCTGAAGTGATGGCCAGAAGGAAAGCTGTCTTCCAGGAGAGAAGTTTTAGCTCTGCTGAAGATGGTGGTTCGAAGGGGGCCAGGGTGAGCTTTTCCAGTACAAAGTTAAGGTCCCAAGCTGGGGTCGGTACTCTTCTGGGTGGCCTGAAGTTGCTAGCCCCTCTTAGGAATTGTTTGATCAGAGGGTGTGAGAAAAGGGGCTGCTCAGTGGGGAAATGAACAGAGACAGCAGAGACATGAATTTTAATGCAGGAAAAAAATAGACCACTGTGTAGCAGGCCAGCTAAGTAAACCAGGATGAGAGGTAGAGATGGCTGTGCCGTATCGACTCCCTTAGCCTGAATCCAGGTGCAGAACCTTTTCCATTTGTCAGCATAAGACTTTCTAGTGCTAGGGCATCTGGCCTCAGGTATAACATCTAGATCCTGTTTACTGAGGTTGGCAGATTGATCAGTGGATAGGGAATAAGTCAAGCTGCCAAACTGAGGGTCTGCAATTGGGGATGCATGAATTCTCTTTCCCTCTGGGTCAGGAGGGTTGGGGTCAGAGTGAGATGCCATGGTGGCAGTGGGGACAGGCTGCACAACAGTGGGTACCAGTGCTGGTGAGGCCAGTCTGGAGTAATATGAACTGTCCTTGGATTTTCTTCCCTTAATTTGAGCAGTACCCTGGGGATGAGAGGTAATGGAGGAAAGGCATAGACCGATAGACTGACCCAGGGGAAGGACAGGGCATCCACTTTCCAAGCCATGCAGTGATGCTCCCTGGTGCAGAACTTGCTGAGCTGATGGTTGGTGTGGGAGGCAAAGAGGTCGACCTTTGGGGTGCCCCACTTCTGAGTTATTAGGTGAAGGTTTTTTTGTCTACCTGCCACTTGTGTGGGTCCAGAAGATTTCTGCTTAAGTGGTCTGCCAGAGACTTTAGAGAACCTGGCAGGAATTGTGGCTACCAGGTGAGTTGCATGGCAGAGGCTGTGTGCCAAAGGGTCATGGCCAGCCTGCATAAAGGGTAGGAGTGAGTGCCTCCTTGCTTGTTGATGTACCACATCACAGTGGTGTTGTCTGTTTTGATCAGGGAAGTCCCTGGGAAGAGAAGGGGCTTGAAAGCTGTCAAGGTGTGCTGGACAGCTACCATCTCTTTTTGGGTATAAGAGTTTCCAGGTCTTGAGAGTATTGACATCAAAGACTTTTTAGGTACCATTGAAGTTTCCTCATATGCAGTCTGGCATATGGAATGAGTAAGATGCCATGAACCCCAGAGCTTGCAGGATTTTCCTTGCAGATAACTGGGGTCTAGTGGCTAGTTGAGAGAAGTAGGCTATCAGGTAAGTTTGCTTCTCTGGTGTAAGGAATGCCATCTGGGATGCTGTGTCCAGGCTTGCTCCCAGGAATATAATCCTTTGGGTGGGTACTTGTTTGGATTTATTTTAGTTGACTGTGTACCTTTGGGAGGTCAGTAGGGATTTTACAAAGGACAGGTGCTTGAGCAGCGTTTCCTGGCTGTCTGCCTGAATTAGGCAGTCATCTAAGTAATGGTAAATTTGGATATTCTTTTGTCTGCAAAAGGCAATGGCCAGAGCCAGACATTTTGTGAAAATTCTGGGACCAGTAGGTAAGCCAAAGGGAAGTGCAGAGAACTGAAAGTGCAGAGATCCTGCCCTGAAACACAGATATTTCCTGCATGATTCTCTGATAGGAATGTGGAGGAAGGCCTCTTTTAGGTCTAGGGTGGCTAGCCAAGCATCCTTGTATAGCATGGGTAGCAGCTGCTGGAGGGTGAGCATTTTGAATTTTGGTATCACCAGGAAGGTGTTTAGAATGGATAAATCGAGGATGGGGTGCCAGGTGCCCTCTTTTCTGGGTACCAGAAAAAGTCTGAAGTAGAAACCTTGGCCTTTTTGTTCTGTAGGAATGTGCTCTATTGCCCTCATAGAAAGCAGGGAAAGGACTTGCTTTTGTGCCTCTGCCCACTGGTTTGGAGGTAGATATGGGAACCCTTTTGGAGTTGGAAGGGTGTGGAAAGAAAATTTGTATCCCTGGGAAACTATTTTGAGGACCCAGCGGTCATTGGTAATGGTGGCCCAGGTGCTTGCGTGAAAGGAGAGTTTTCCTCCTAGGTGTAAGTGAAGGTGGGCACAGGGAGGGGGTGAGGGAGGAGAGTCATTGTAAGTTCTTAACATGAGGGGGTGGTTTAGAACTCCCTGTTTTTGAAGTGGAGGAAGCCCACTGTTTTGATCTTGCATTCCCTGTGGCTGCTGTCTGGGGCATCTGCTTCCACGGGGTCTGGGATGAACTGACCTGGTGGGAGCAGGAAAGGACCAGTGCTTGGAGGGGCAGTGCCTGCTGAACCTGTGTGCCTCCACATGTAAGAAATTCTTAACTGTCTGCACAGATTTAGCTTTTTCTTCCATCTTTTTCAAGACCACTTTTGCCTTAGTGCCAAATAAGTTGTCTTTGTGAAAGGGTGCATCCAACAATTTAGATTTAACAAGGTCTGGCAAGGGCTGTTCCTTAAGCCATGCATATCTTATAAGGACTGAACCAGTGACTGCTTCCCTGCAAGAAGCTTCTAGGGTGTCAAACCCACAGTGCAAGGTGTGTTTAGTTACTTGACTTGCACAATGCATTAACTCTTGTAACTCTTTAGATTCTGCACAAGTAGGAAAGGAAGACACTTTTTGTTTGAGGAGTTCCAGGATATGTTGGTAAAACTTTAGCATATGGAACTGGCAATTTAGTGCTCTGATAGCAAGAGTTGCAGAGGTGTATACTTTTTTACCCCATCTGTCTAGTGTTTGGGAATCCCTATCTGAGGGGGTGGGATTCTTAGCAAAGGTTGTTTTAATTCCTTTAGGCCCTTGAGAAATTACCTCAGGGTCTGCAGTAGGATTTTTAAAAAGAAATTTGTGAGCCAGAGACTCTGTAATACCTGTCTGGTTTTCTGGGTGCAGGAGGGAGGGTGTCAGGAGTCAAACTGGATTCCAGGAAAACATCCTCCACAACATCCAAGACTGGAGGAATGGCCAGGGGTCTGTGCTGTGGAAGATCCAAGAATTCCCTGAGTCTCTTTTTAGACTGAGGGTAGTCCTGACATTCCCATTGGAAATGCTTCATTAAGGTATGAAGGGTTTCCCCCAAAGGAAAAGCACTTGGGAGGAGAGGCTGAAGGAATGGAGTCATCTGCATCAGAATCCTCAGAAGCAGAGACGGGTTGCATGTCTTCATATTCAGATGCATCAGAGTCATCAGACTCCTGTTCAGACAAAACTACTGGGGACAGATCTCTATTTCTTTTGGAAGGGGTAGCTCGGCTTCCCCTGATCAGCATGATAAGGTCTTCAGCCGTTTTAAGCATTTGAAACTGAGGCAAAGAAGCAGGTGCCTGAGATTGGGTTGTCAGTTTCTTGGGTGTGGTTCGAACTCTGGGCCTTAGAAACTTGGTAGTTTTCAAAAGAACGGTAGATGCGAAAGAAGTCGTTAGTTTGTGTTGAGAATCGGTAGTGCAAAGTATTTCCTCAGAAGCCGGTTCCAGCTCAGCGGCTCTGGACCCATCCAAGGGAGAAACAACCACAGGATCCTTAGTCGAAGAAGAGTTTTGCAACATACCGGACCCCGAAAGGGTCTTGGTCATGGCCTGCAAATCCAGAGAAGTGGGCATCAGAGAAAGTGTCTCACTGAGGACCGGAGAACTGATGACTAGCTTAACGGAAGCATCGTCGGTAGGTTTGGACCTGTGCGGTCTGTCTCTTTCTTTATCTTTACATTTTTACAGAAGATCTGCTGTCGGGGACTGTGAGCAAAAATATCTAGCTACAATAAGGGCCCGACAACTTATAGTTGAACAAAGAACAAAAGCGAAAGCGGGGGGCTTCATGGTCTGGGCCTAAGGAAGTGATGCAATAAGAATGAAAGTCTTGGTGTGGTATTTGCTTTCCACAGGTGAGACAATTGTCAACTTTTTCTGACATCGGTTAGTGCAAGAAAAAAGGATCCCCAATGGGGTACTTAGCTTTAGAAGACTTCAGCTTTAGTTCAGAAGAAGAAACTCAGGTAGAGGCCAACCAGCACTTATGCAAACTGATTCTGTTTTGGGCTCAGCGGCAAGAAAGACTGATGTAATGGCATTGGATGCCTTACTTTATACTCCTGACGACCTGACGTCAGTCCTGAAGCGAAAGCAACCGATGCAGAAATACTAAGCCTCTTGTATTTGGGCTGGCAGAGGGCTACCCTGGCAGGGATAACCCAAATGTGATGACTGCAACAGTGAAACATGAAGAACATCTGCAATAACATTGTGTGAATGCTAAGTGTAGGGTTGCATATAGAATTGTAAACAGAGCTGTGTTATACATGGTTACCCATGATTATCAAAGTAATGACACTGTTGGAGTTTTTATCCTTTTCTTTAAGGTGTTGCTGAAATATTGTGGAGGTGTGTAACAGAGCTAATGTCTTGGGAAACTTTGATTCAGTATTCTAATGTTGTCTTGCAAGATGACAGTGATGTGACAGTGGACTCTGTGTACCTAATGTCATCACTAAAAAAGGGTCATTGGCTCACTGGAACATTGTACAGTCATGAAACTCATAATTTCAGCATACTAGCTTGGACTGGGGACTGACAGCTTTGATAAGATGATTGGGAGGTATACATTTACTTAAAAATCTCCAAACTACAGCTCCAGTTTCTGCTTGTCACAGGACAAGGGCATTTGGAGCACTCGTCAGTATATTCAGCCAGGGAGTTTTACAAACTGCAGCTTTATGGTCAGTTTGAGTGTATACTGCCTTGATATCAAACCACAGTCTTTTTTATAACCTTACCACTGTCAGTTGTTCACCAAAGGCACACCCTAACCCCAGCTAATTGGCATCACTTAGGATGACCATCCTGAACTTGCACTACCTTCCCTAATACACCACCTACTCCACCCCTTCTCAAATTTCCTGGTTTGTCATCATCTTCTCCCCATATTATAATAAATCACTCACTTCACCTCACGTCTCTCTTATATCCTTGACTTTAAGCCAACACCTCCTTGTCCCATTTAATCATTTTAACATGTATTTTATGCTTTGTTTTCGTGGTGATGTTTTGGCATCTGCCTTCCTTATTTGCTTTTAATCTTGTAACTCACTCACCCACATTAATCAAGTTATTAATCTTCCCTTTTCAGTTCCACCACAAAAGCCCACATCACACCCCTTCATTCTAGTTCTTCAGTGTTACCCTCTCCTTCCCATTACCCCCACACACCAAACCAGTCTATTTCAAATGTTACTCTTCTTGCTTGCCATCAACCTTTAAAAGCTACATCACCTATGTCCTCTCAATTCTTTCTCCTTATAACTCCTTTTAGCTCTTCACAAATTTAACACAGACTTGTGCACCCACTCACTGATTAATTATCCATTCCAGCTTCCCATACTCAAACTCTTATCTACTTGCACCAAGCCTTCTCTGTGTTTCTGTGTCACCAGTGTGGCACATCTAAATGTCATAGGTTGGAACTACAATGGATTCACGATTATCTGTAAAAAGGAATAATCTTTGAACATGATTCACTGTAAACCACTTTCAGCAAACATGACTTAAAACAATGTACGACAGTGGAGAAAGTGTCTTTTACAGATTCATTGTTTGTGCTGCCTTCCATAGAGACATAATCCTTTGACAAACTTTCATGTCCTCCCTATAGCCTGAAGACCCTTATATACCTCTCATAATTTCTACCATATATTGCTCCCCAACACACATTCATCTACCACTCTCTCTCTCTCTCTCTCTCCTAGGTATTCCTGATGTCTCTTCCCCTTCTGTACTCATCACCCAACAAGCTATAGTTCATCCTAACATTAGCTTTCCCTTCCCCCCACCAGATCCTCCCTGGAACGCTAAGTGATTGTTAAGGGGAGATCTTGATTTTTGAATTTTCTACCACTCTTTGAAGAGGTAACGGCAGCATTAATGAATAACTGACAGTGCATACTTTTTATCCTGTCCTTGCTGAGGCTTCTGAAACTATTTCACATAAAGGAATGATTCACAATTTAAAAAATTTAAATATCAATGCAATTCAATGGATACATTACTGGTTAAGCAACAGAATGCAACACATCAGGGTGAAAGATTACCTATCTATCTCAGCACGGGTTATAAGTGGTGTCTGACAGGGCTCTGTACTGGGACCACATCTTTTTTTGGGCTATTCTAATATTAAAGTTGGAAACTGGCTGCAGATAACTAAATATGCTGATGAGTTCACACTAAGTCTGATAACTACTTCAGTGAAGATGCTGGAGTTTTCTGAGATGCTCTACAAAAACTACACACCTGGTGCAGCATTTATGACCTAATTTAATGTCACCAAGTGTGGCATTATGAGACTTGGCTAAAAGAGGACATTATAACCTGGCTCTGTGGCATACAAAAATAGAACCCTGACTACAAAAGAGCTACCTTGGTGGCACAGAGGGATAAAAACCCTGAGTACAAAAGAGCTGCTCTAGTGGTGTAGAGAGAGAAAATCCTGATTACAACAAAGCTGCTCTGGTGGCATACAGGAATAAAACCCTGAGTGCAACAGACCTAATCTGGTGGAGCAGAGGTATAAAACCCTGACTGCAGTCCAGGTGACCTGAGTTTGAATAAGGCTCAGGAACTTGAAAGAGCTGAAAGAGCTAAGCAAGGGAGGATGGGAGTGAACAGCTGGCTTGCCCATTGGGGGTAGGTGGGTTAGGAGAGGTTCTTAATGTGGCTAGACAATCACCACCATTCAGGCTGCTTGGCACTGAAAATGGCCAGGACCAGAGATATGA
The DNA here is from genome assembly GCF_019279795.1 of Protopterus annectens. Taxonomy (NCBI): domain Eukaryota; kingdom Metazoa; phylum Chordata; order Ceratodontiformes; family Protopteridae; genus Protopterus; species Protopterus annectens. The sequence continues at coordinate 619,734,227 of NC_056750.1, read as the reverse complement.
GTTAGCCATCACAAGCTGGTGTTGCTAGAGCTCAGATGTCTGAGGGTGGAAGCAAACATGCACACAAAAGGAAGGCAAAGCAGGTCACACATTGATGTGGGTGTTCATGTCAGCCACCAGGGAAGGGGTTACAGCCTTACTAGAAAATGCCCATAGAATGATACTGAGAGCACAGACCACCTCCATGACTGCCTAGATGATAGTCCCCTCTGGCTGGCTCTAGCATCCAGTGCTGTGAATACCCAGTATAGGGGATTTACAGGTTTAAGACTAACAGAGGGAGGATGAATGTTTGTCAAACATAGAAAGAAGGCAAAAAGCATATTAAAAGGGCAAAATATATAAATGGTAAGAAATAACAGCACAATTAAATATCCAGGCACAACAGCAGAAAACAATTTAAACTGTGACCAATGTCCATCCACCAGCCTCAGAAATCATATTCTATAGTCGTAAACATTATGTCTATTCTTTCCAGGGAGATCATTGTATTGCTTTGTAATTCAGTGATCTTCTTGCAGCTCTTGAGCAAGCTACCTGAAATAACTTGAAAAAGGTGCAGTGTGATTCCTTGGTAGAAAAGGTATAGGGATATAAAGCTTGAACTATTCAGAAAGATTTCAGGAACTGTCATTATATTTTGTTTCTTGCATATGAAAAACACTTGTTTTTACTTAATCTTTTTGCCTCCTAGCTTGCAACATTCAGGCTTTCACAATGGCACACCAACCCTAGTTGCCTGACAGTAGATATTTAGCTTTCATATACGCTAAAGGAGTCATGTGCAGGGAACCACTGCCATCCACACCAGCACCACAGGTAGTTAAGTAGTATTTTTTGTGTTTATTTGGCATAATCCCATCCCCTGGTTGTGGTATGATCACCAGCATCACCATGAGGGGTGCCTATGCTCCCATCATGTCCACATATGCTTTTTCCATCTCATGAAAGGACAGAAGCTACTAGCAATAGCTTAGACAGCCACAGAGTATGTCCCTCCCAACTGGCTACTGCTTTTGTTACTTCATGCAACATCCACTGCATGCCCCAGGAGAGCCAGAAACAGACAGATGAGAAACCATCAATCTCTACACTCCCCTCCCATCGCCTACCCATGGATTGGTGCTGTCTTTTCTCCCTGGTTTTCCCAATAGTTCCCTGAACTAGTGCACAGATTTGGGTTGCCTGGGATGTAGTTGTTATGCCACTGGGAGGCTCAAGTATGAAAAACAATGAGGGATTCCCACACTTTGCTGTTTTGGCTGCTTCCTGTTCAAGGGAGGGGTAAAAAGAGAGAATAATGCAACAGAACGCACCACTGCTATATCTTAGAGAAGTTGACAGGGTAACCATTTGAAATGACAGGACCCCGCTACAGTGAGTCCCAAAACATGGAGACTGAATGGCCAAAAGAATAGACTTACATATTCTAAGTCTGATATGGCCATTTCCCAGAATATTTCCTTTCCTCTGAGATATGGTGATCTTTGAGTTTGAGGTGTGTGGGGGGCTTGCTACCCACATCAGGAGGTGCAGGGGACTTATCCCCCTGTAAAAAAGAAGTTTAAAGGAGAAGAGTGATGCCTGAGATTTGCTCTTGTCTTGGATTTTTTTCCCGGCATGTTGGCACTTCAACAGGGAGCCCTTACATAGATGCCAATCACTGGGTGGTACTGATGTGTACGTCTCGACTCCTTCTCTGAATGGACTTTCTGCATATCTCTTAACCTGGGAACATCAAAAATCTGGACAAAGGCCCATGAAAAGTAGGTACAACTGGGCAAAAATTGGGATGCTGATTAAAATAAAATTTGCATATATTATTATATAACCCCACCCACTGCAAAGGAACTGTGAGATACCAACATGAAGATTGAAGTTACTAAATAATAAATAAATTGACAGACATTTGAATTTCAGACTTCATATCCTCAGAAAATACATAATAATGCAAAACCTGTTATTCTAGCAACTATCTGAGTTTACCAGAGAAATATTTAAAATCTGTGCTGTCCCTATTTTTGGCCCTTTGTCTTTTGGCTTTGTCCAGATTTCTTGATCTGAGACTGAGTGATTGAGAGTTATTCACATAAGGAAGTCACTACAACAGTTACAGATACTACCTGCCTCAGGCTGTGCTCGTTCTTAAAATCAGACCCTTCAGATTTCACAGGTTCCTTGGCTTTGCCATGCATTCTCCAAAACCCCCCTAATCTGCACCCCTACCCAGTACCCTAACTACCTCATCTCACACAACTCGACTGCACACTGCACAGCCATATTCTAACACTACGCCAGAGGCCAGACACAAAGCAATCCATAAATACCACGCATGCCTCTTGTTTAAACTTAACTTATATTTGTTTACCGTGGTAATGCACTGATCAATAGAAATCCAGCTACTCGATCCCAGCTCACTCGCAATAATTTATTCAAAATATTAAAAAAATAAATAAATAAATAACTGGCATTACCTTCTACATTGTTCCACAGACCCCATTGCTCCCTACATTTCTTTGACTGATAAACTTCTTGATTAACTGTAAAGAACTACTGAACAGACAACCACAAGCTACCTCCCAAAAATATACTTTAATAACACAAAAATATTATAACTAAGCACTCAATCCCTTCCCTGAATGCTCCATTAAATAAAGGTAACATCTCTTCCACACCCAGCATGTTCCTATAACAAGGTGGTGAAATTTGTAAATGGAATCATCCTCTCTCTTAGAATGCTCAGATGAAATACAAAGTTATCTTTAACAACCGTCCATGATTTACTTACCGTACCTAACAATCCCAACCTCCGAATGGTGGCAAATAAACACATGCAAAAATAAAATGGTAGAAGCTCACATGCTTAACTGGCCAATCAGTAAAGTGAAGAAAAAAATAGTTTTACCCTGTTTTTATTGCGACATGTAGTTGGGTCAGTTAAAGAAAATTAACATTAATAGTATAATATGCCTAACTTAAATAAATTTGCAGTGCACAATGATATAGTTTACATAAGGCTAGTTGCTAGCTGTGTGTGTGTGCTGGTGTGTTTAAAAAAACAGCAAGGAATGTAATTTAACCATCTAGTTTTATTATTATCGGCAGGATTAAAGTAAGAAAGTTACCATGTTAATGTGCCCTGGTTCATTATTTTAGACAGGAAACAGGAGGTTGTTTTCCAGGTTATTTCACTCTGTGTTAACCCATGTTAAAACCATGTACAATCATGTTATTAGGTCATTACAATGCAGTGACCAAGAGAGGCCATAGGTGACCATCAAAACATTGAAACAAATTTCCCAAAGTGTTATATCCTTTAGGTAGACTTATATTATGAATCATTAACACACCCGAAGAGAGAGTGTGTTTTTGAATGGTGTGTTTGAATGGTGGTAGATTGGGAGCCTACAGTCATGAAAAGCATGTGAGCAAAATCGTATGTAAAATAACTAAATAATGCTATCAGCCTGAAATGTGTATAAGATGATATACAAATGCATAAATAACTTTCCCATTAAATTCATAGGTTCATTGGTATGTGCTAGGCTAATGGCCCTGGAGCTTTTACAAGCCTAGCCCATAGAAGTGCCCTGGCATCATGCCGCCCGACTTTAGTTCCCAGTCTCTCTATCAAGTAGAGCCACTGGAGTGATCCCTGGGGTGAACTTTCTATTTCCCATCCACTCATAAAGATTTCTCTTGAAGAAGGCCAGTGAGCTGCTCTGCTTGACATGTATGGGAAGTCTATTTCAGAGCATGGCCTGTTTCTGTCTTATGAACCTGCCCCTCCAGTATGTTCTGTTGATTGTGGTAATGAGGTTGAGGTCTCTGGAGAGTGTGGTGCAGAGGGATTGGGATTTCCTTAGATGTAGCATTTCTAACAGAGCTGGGTCAGAAATGGCTTTGTAAGTCAAGCAGAGATCCCCTTTTAGTAGATAATATGAGACAGAAAATAGCTGGAGTTTTTTTGAGTCTGTCCATGTAGGACATGTGTTTAAGGCCTAGGATCCTCTTCATGAGGTACCTTTGTGGCCTTTCCAGCTGTTGCATGTGTCTTGTAAGGTACGTGCCAAATGGGGCATTATATTCGATGACTGGCCTAATGAGGGAAGAGTAGAAATAGAGATGATGACCTCTTTCTTCCTGAATGCAAAACCCTTGGTACTGAGATGTGTCACATAGAAGGACTTTCTGACCACAGTGTTAATGTGGTGGATGAAGGAGAGGTTGCTGTCAACCTGTGTCCCCAGATCTCTAATAACGCCTTCAGTGTTCAGTGGGCTCCTATCGATGTGGTAATTAGTGGGAACTGAGTTTTTCCCAAAGGGGATGATGATACATTTTTTTGGCATTAAGCTTAAGGCCATGGTTTTGACACTAGTCATTGGTCTCAGTGAGGCCTTTCTGTAAGATGTCTACATCACTTGGGGAGTTAATAATGACTCCCAGCTTACAGTCATCTGCGAGCTTTGTCAGCCAGAGTCTCTCCATGTTGTACTGGACTTCTGAGAAGTAGATTCCAAACAGGAAAGGACCTAGGACCGAACCCTGCGGGTTTCCACTCGTGACTGGTCGCAGTCTGACTTGGAGTCCTCTACTTTCACACTGTGGATTCTATCTGTGATCCAGTTTGTAACCCACCTAGTGATATAGGGGTTGATGCCTAGTTTGGTGAGTTTATCAATAATTCCTGAGTGGGGAATGGTATCAAAGGTCTTGGCCAGATCATGGTAGGCTGTATGAACTGCCTTGCCCTCATCCACAGCTCTGGTGACTGACTCATAGAAGTCAACCAGGTTGAGCAGGCATGATCTACATTTCACAAAACCAAATTGCATGGGATCTAGAGTTTGGAGATTCCCTATATCCTTGTTAATTAGGTCCATGATGATGGGCTCCATAGCCTTGCATATCAGACTCATCAGGCTAATGGGACAATAATTCCCAGGGTCTGTAGTCACTCCCCCTTTATGGAGAGGGATGACTGTAGCAGTACACCAGTCGGTAGGGACAAAGCCTGAGGGGAAGCTGTGATTGAACAGGGCACACAGATGTGGTGGTGCCAGTTCACTTTGTAGTTCATATATAACACATCCAGGTGTATTGTCAGGTCCCATGGAAGCTGCATTCTTGGCCTTGGACAATGCAGCTTTAACCTGTGCTGCAGTAATGCTGGGTGCCTGGCATTCCTCTGGTATTGTGATTGGTCCTTTAGGGGGGAGAGAGGGGTAAAGTTGGCACTGAATCTGCTGGCCAGTATGTTACCAATATCTGTTGGCTCAGTATAGGAGGTACCATTGTGCAGTAACTCAGAGCAAACCTGGGTATTCCTTTTAAATGTAGGGAGTGAGGGGTGGAATAAAAAGCGCAAACATCAGCCACATGGTCTACTTCTCTGGCATCTTAAATTCCACATTCGCCGTTCAGTAAAGCAAGAAAAGTTATTGCTGCTGATGGTTTACAAGGTATTCACTTATTCTAAAGAAAAACGCTCCCTCCATGATCAGGCTGCTGTCAAAGTGCACTTCTACTTATAAAATATCTTTTGCTGAATTAATACAATTTGCTATGATTTACCAGTGGATGTCACTCAAAGAAAATCTTAACACTTAATAGGTGACAGACCTGTTCAATGTGGAACTGCGAGGAGCACACACATTTTTAAGATTCAGAATAAGGAACATTTCTCATGATAAAGTACCATTGAAAAAGAGCATACCTCTCAACTGCCCAGATTCTTTCCCCATATTTTTTTCTGGCAAACCACTGGGAGACAAGTCACTAAATAATGACATACGTGTTTCATTTACACACTTTATAGCATTTAGAAAATATGCACTAACACAAATAATGTTATTCTAGCAACTTTCTAAGTTTATAAGAGTAATATTATAAATCTATACCTTTTTGGGGGGCCTTAACCACCACAATGTTAGTCTTTGTCCAGATTTCTTGCTCTAAGAGGTTGAGAGGTATGATCCTCGCATTGGTTGGCTTTTCAGCAAGTACTAATAGGTGGGCTGTGCTGCGGCTTTAACATTAACAACTGTCTGAACTTTTTTTTTTTTAATCTCACACTCCAGTCTCCAGACCGATAGGCAGTCAGGCACTGCCTCACAAAACTGATGTTATCACGCACGTCCCTGCACATTGAAAACATTGTGTGATATGTGTGATGACATTATCATAACTTAAAAATAAAAAACAATTGTGAATTGAAGAGGCCACTTGGAAATTCATGGCACCTCATTATTTTGCCCTCAAATCTGGTAAATACCGAGGAATTCGGTATGGTTGAGAGGTATGACTCTCCCTTATCTGATAACATTAGATTGCAGCCACGTGTGAATTGCATCCTGTCCTTCTGGTCATGGTAGCCTGCAGGCAATCAGTAAGGACAACATACAGAATAGTAGGGAAGTGATAACCTTTCACTGCATTTTGACATCATTAAGAATGAGCATTGAAGACAATGTGTATTTTAAGGTGGCATATTTCTTTAAACATATTACTCTGTACCGCACTCCACAGCGACTTGAGATCGAAGGACAGGGAATAGATTATAGCTCATACTTTGCTGACTGGCCACATAAAAACATTTCCAGCCTGTAGAGAATTTAGCCATATTGCACTGCATACTGCAGTAGCCTTCTGTGTAATTTTAATACCATCCCCTCTAGGTTTTGTCCCTTTTAATAATATTTATTCTCATCTGTAAAAAGTACTTCTTTAGACTACTGAAAGACATTCTCTAACATATTGTCTCCATTAACAGCTATCAGCTGAAATTTAGAATCTTTATTTTTGTGCACCCTGCAAACAAAAATGACACCCAAGCAACTGCTGCTATTACCTACATGCTTACTATGAGTGTTAAAAGATCTCTGAAAGGCAAAGCAAGCTGCAGTAACCTTTTTCAAGCCACACTAAGTAGCCTGTTCTAGTTACAGTGGAACACAAGGAGTCCTTATTGGTGCCTTACTGTACAGACAGAGCACATAATTGCCACAAAAGTGCCACACAGGAGACATGTTATCGAATTAGACAGGCTACTTCCTCATATGAATGTCTGTGGCATCATGTGTCTATAACCCTAGGATGGGGATCTTGAATACTAGTGTCAGAGATTAAAAGGAGAGGCACAACTTATAAAACACATTGGAGATAGGTGTCTTTGAATGGACTTCCCCCCTGACAATTTTCAATTCAAACATCAGGTGGTACAGTTGTCTCATTAAAATATGTCCTACATTTACAGTATTTCTCACACCATTTCTAAAATTCTGGGTGATAAAACCATGTGTCTTCCACTGCTTCCAAGAAAGGTATTTCTTCATGTTAAAGAGACTGCATTATTATTCTTTCTTCCACCCTGCAACACTGACCATCTGCCTACATGACTTTTCTTCATTCCACCGACACAAAAGTCTGGCTTACCCATCCCCAGACCAGGGGCCACCTCTGGGAAATCAGGCCACCTAGGAAAGTGGAGGCCTAACCTTCTCCTTGTTGGCAACTGCACAGTGGCTTAAGTGTGTCATCAAACCTGGAGTTTTACTGATGATGTCTGTGCATTCTCTGTTTCTCTCACCCCCCCCTCCTCACTAGGAGATAGCATGTGTAGTGATGAAATAGAGCCTATAGCACTGGAATTGGGTGCAAGTTTCTACACATTCAGCCTATCTGTAGTGTAACTCATTGCTTGGTAAAACAGGTACACTGTCCTGACTGAAGACTGCTGATGTGCTGGTCATTCAATAATGTGTTGTGCAAAAACAAGTGCTTGTTGCAGCCATCCCCACGACAGGAGAGCTAACTATGGCCACTCATTTCCATTCCTGGTAACCAAATCCTCTTGCAGCTGGATCCACTACTGGAATCTGGATTGCCTGGTGCAGAGTGGTCTTTACCGCACTGTGCCATGGCACTGACTGCATGCAAATAAATATTAATCGGTTATGTCATCTGAAGAATGCAAGACAATGCACACTCCTGTCTAGAACAGCCCCTTCCAACAAACACACAAACAATTATTGGTTTATAGTGTTTAAGACGATGGTCACTGACCTCTAAGAAGCATGAAAAGAGCTTGCAAGATACATTGCAAAGAATTGTGTTAATATTTATTGCAAATAAGTGCTTAGATTGAATTAGACTGTACTGAATCTACATTTGCCCTCAACTGGGATACTGATTGTACAAGTGGCTACTTTAAAACATACAGTGGTAGAGCATGTATGTGGCATGAGATGCAAGTGCCACACTGAACAGTACAGAGGAATGTCCACTAATTCTTACAAGAATTGCTTGTTTCACAAAACCACCAGTACATTACATTTTAACTCATCACGTCAACACTTCAAGCATATGCACAATAAAAGCCCATGTTTAACCATTGTGCAATTCAGTGAGTAACATAAAAACCCATATTCAAAGCCATTGTGCAGCAGGGTGAGAAACATGAGCTAACCTAAAAATGAGAACAAACTGAAATTCTACTGTATGGACCTGTCACTTAAATAAAGCTGAGCCCATACCTCTCAACTGTCCATGATTTGGTTCATATTTCTGGTCTGTTCTTTTTTCTGGTAAACTGTTGAGGACTGCAGTCATTAATTAATTACAGAAATTTGTGTTTCAGGCTTCAAATTCTTCAGAAAATGCATACTGATACAGAACCTGGTACTCTAGAAGCTTTCTAAATATACAACAATATTTAAAATATGTCCCTGATTTTGAGCATTTGTCCCCCAGTATTTCTGCCTTTGTCCCCAATTCTTTTACTAAGAAGTTGACAGCCAAAGCTAAGCCTGCTGCTATGTCATTATAAACAGACCCATGCTTAAGAATCAAAAAATTCTGTACACTCTTTGTGCATCTGCTCCTGTTTCTTTTCTGGGGGGCATATGTACCCCATTATAAAAGTAGACCGTAAAATGACATTAGATCTACCTTGTTAAGCTATTTTAAGTATCCATGTTCATCTGGGTAAAATCCATTACATACATCTGTCTCATCTTAGAGATGACACAGCAGTGAATGTCAGTTTCATATTAAGCAACTTACTGGCTCTCACAAAGTTTGTAAACAAACGTTTTAAGAATTATACTCAAGTCCAAAGGATGTAGATCATTTACAGTGTACTCTGCTTATAAACCATGCTGTCAAGCTTTATCTGTGCAAGTAGAGAAGCCATATGTATGTTTTACCTTCTGGCTGGAGAAAGGATACCATCATGTCAAAAGTAACATCAAAGACTGAAGAACAGAGGGAGGTCTTAAATTCAATAAATTTAAAAAAATGAAAAGCAAATAAGTGTATATTTATATAATGTCTGGCAGTCACAAAATAAAAGGCAGCACTTCAGACAAAGGTGCCTTTCTTCATTGTAAGAAGATACTCCATGCTTTTACACTTTTTTACTTCACCCCCCCCAAAAAAAAAAAAAATCCATGCTGGCTATACTCTTCTGATTACCCTGACAGAAAACCTGCATCCTAACAGAGGGGTAACATTACCCTGTAATACACATGGCACTGGCTGCAAAGTCAGTCTGTCTGAATTCTTTATTAAAACTAGATGAAAGCACTTCTCCCTGTTCTGCTGGAGTTTATTAACCCCCTACCCTCACTAACTGTCACCTTTGGAAAACAAGGTTGGGGCCTCGTCTGGCTCTGAAACACAGATGTGGCAGCTGTCTTTAATTTAAACTACTGCATTTAAAGGACAACAGCAGAGAGCGTGTGTGAAATGAATAAAGTATGGCAATCAGAGAGTACAGGCCCTTTAAATAGTTCAGCTAGCTTGCAATTTATCTAAGTTCTTTCACCACAGGTAGTCTCTTTCTACAGGTTTATATATTGCCACTGGCAAAGCCTTCCTCATCATCTTTCAATTATTAGCAGCTTGATATTTCTTGTTATACAGAAATAGAGACCTGATGGTGACCAGCACAGTGCTATTTCAGCCATTCATATCACCGAGTTCAGATCTCAGCTCTGGCAACAAATGTAATAAGCTTAGGGCCTTATCTCACACCCACATACACAAGGGTGCCTGACTTAGGCACCAAGCGCAACAATTTAACACACACATGCGCGTGCAACCACACAGATTTACATACAAACAGTTAGCACGAGAGTAAATGCTAAGCTCTCCTTCCTGATTGTTTGGATTAGAACTCTGTATCGTCCCTTCCTCCTCCTCACTGCCTTCTTTTCTCCCCTTCCACTGCCTACTTTTATACCTTTCATGTTTAACACTGTGTTACTCATTTGAATATTTTGTTTTATTTATCCACTACCCTTTCAATAAAGTAGAATTTTCTAATATCAAGAGAAAGGTTAAATCCTTCAAGCTTGCTCTCATGCCACCCTCATCCTTTTACAGTACCATTCTTTTTCAGTATCTATGTATGATTCTGTCAACCCAAATAATGTTCTTACTTTCCTTCCTGTAGTCCAGAGATAGTGTATCTAGTTCTTCTAGTACACCTTCATTTCTGTCTTCCTTGCCCATCCTGGTCACATTCCTTTGAATTCTGATACCTTTACTTCTCTTCCTCTAGACAACATCTAACCAGGCCTGTATGAGCAACCTGTAGTATCAGTAGAATAAATAAGATGCCATTAAAGGATTAATGGCCAGCCAAATCCAAGATAAAGAGTGCAAGCAGAGGCAAATACAGACTCTTAAATGACTGTACTAGAATATAACTGCAGAAAAACAAACACCTGGTATTATGACAACTAAGGCTAATAAAAATGCTAAACAGATGCTTTTGCCACTGCACAAAGCTCTATAATGAAGAGCTGCAAAGTTTAACACCTTAAAAAAACAGGTGTGGAAGTAATGACAGAATGCTTCAATAACTTTTTAGAGTTTTCATTCTTAGTAAGATAATGAAGTTCATCAAAACAATAGCACATTGTTACAAGACCTTAAATACACAACATTACAATCACTTGACTTCTTCATTAAGTAAATTAAAAATCATAAGAATACTGAAACATATTACGCCAATCCATAACTGTTTCCTTACTCAAATAAAAAAAAATAATATTAATCATACCGTCCAAACCTAGATTTTTATCTGCACTCAATAACAGCTGTCATTTAGATTCTCTCATTTCTAACCTGTTTAAATGATTTCCTTCTCTCAAATCTTTATTTTCATGGCCCACTACATATAATAAAAACTTCTTAAAGCCACCACATTACAGTTTAATAACTTGCAAATATAAAGTGTTAACAAGTCAGCCTAATTTAAATGCCTAAAGCAAATGTATACTCCTCAGATTATAACTTAAAACACAGAATATGTTAAGTTTTAACACAGAATATATTTCTTGCATAATATCATGTAATTACATAACGTTACATGTGAAAGATTACTGAAAGAGATAGATTTGGTATAAAAGAACATTTATGCGCAGTGGTACAGCAGTTAGCATTGTTGCCTCAGAGCAAGAGGTTCTCTGGTTCGATTCTCAGCTGAGGTGCCTTCTGTGTGGAGTCTGCACGTCTGCCCTGCATTCATGTGGGTTTCCTCTGTGTGCTCCAGTTTCCTCCCACATACCAAAGACATGCGTCTGGAGCACTTCTCTCCAGGCCTCCGCTGAAAATGGACTCTGTCCCTGTTGGACTTTCCCGTAAACAAATGTTAAATAAATAGGTAAATACATTTAAAAGGTGTAGATAATAATGGAGGCCATACTGAAATAGTGATGGGTGCAGAGCCTAACAAAACCTTAAGCCAACAATTGCCTTTCAAGGAGCACCAGTTCTGTCACATGAGTGGGCTCACTGCTCTGCCACCAATCCCAGCTGTAGATTCCCTGCTGTGATAAACAGACCAGAGCACATACCTCTCAACCTCTTAGAGCAAGAAATCTGGACAAAGCCATAAATAGAAGTGGAATGAAGGCCGAAAAAATAAGGACACTTTTTAAATATTGCTCTTACAAACTTAGAAAGTTGATAGAATAATAGGTTTTGCATTTGTATGAATTTTCTGAAGGGTATGAAGTCTGCAACTCAAATATCTGTTATTATTTTCTAACTTCAGTCTTTAATTATTTGCCACTAATTTCCCAGAAAACTACAATTTTATGAAAAACGGAGCAATAATATGAGGGGAAAAAATCTGGACATTGTGCGAAAATCTGTACAGTTGAGAGCTATGCAGGCAGGGCACTGTGGTTGAAGAAGTGGTGCAATGCCACACAATGGAAGACAAACTACCCCACGAGATCAAAGTGAAATAAAATAATGAATGCATGTATGAATGAATGCATAAATAAATAAAGGTGCCTAAGGGACAATGCTTGACCATGCCTCTAAATCCGTCAGACAGTCTGTGCCCACAGTACTTGAGAAGTTATGGCAGAGGCCCATTGCAAGCACTGATACGCCTTCAAAGATTATTCAGGTTAGCCTCAAAGATCCATCCAGATAATTATACTCTAAATACTTTTTTTCCCAGAGTGCATTTTCTTCCTCAAAAGAATGTTCCCAATTATTTAATCATAAAAAGCATGACTTAGCAATCTCTACACCTCATGGAATTTGTAACCTAGTCAGCTTCCAAAGTACATACCATGTTGGCATTAAATTAAGTCTCATGATAGTTTCTTTAGGAACATGCCTCCTTGCTCTTGTAACATTTTCCTATCACATCTGAATGTCCTTTGCCAATGAAAACACACAGCAAGACACCTCTAACTGTTTTTGTTATTTCAAGTTTACCTAAATACTTTTGTGCCTGATAACGTACCTGATCTTGCACCCCTCATCCCCCAAAAAGCTCTTCTCTGAACTTGAAGAGCAAGAAAAATCTCTCTTCTTTTTTAAACAGTAGCAAACTACTTGCTACAGCAAGCAGTTGTCACAATTTACCTACAGCACTCATGTTTGAATGCAAAAAAACTCAACTTTTTTCTTTTTACCTACAATTCATATAATACGTGGAGCACTACAGCATTTGGCTTTGAGTTAAAAAGGGAAGAAAGAAAAAAATCTTGTTCCTTTTAAACTGTAGCAAACTGCTTGCTATATTTGTGTGCAGTAGAGAAGGATGTGGGAAGAGTCAAGGAAACATTTGGAAAGGCCGACCAGGTGGGCAGAACAGTTGTAGTAAAGGTTTACTGCAAACAAATGTAAACCATTGCATCTGTACATCAACAATCCTGCTTTGAAACATTATCTAGGGGAGTGGAAATAATGGCAGTAGAGCAGGAGAAAGTTCTGGCGTTTTGCTCATACCTGCACTACTCCACCAAGAGAATATGAGAAGATAGTCATAGGAGTAGAAACATGCTGGGGTTCATCCTCAGGTGGAATAGAATCAAGAAACAAAATGGCAGGGCTCCCTCTCTACTTGCTTATAATTAGGTCACACCCTGAGTATTGTTCCTACTTCTGGATACCATACAAGGAATGGGACATCAGGCTGCTGGAATGAGTCCAGCAGATAGTTACTTAAATGTAGTGTGAGATGGAGGAGAAAAGATATGAGTGCAGACTAGAAGAGATAGAGCATGTATTATTAGAGATAAGAGGAGATGGGGGGGTACAAAATGTGGGTGCACATGATCAGGTCAAGAATATGTGAAGGGATAACGTTGAGCAGGGAAAGAGGGAAGGAGGAGGAGTTACAGGCAGCAGTTTAGGGAATTACTATTTCCTCGATCTCTGAAAGTAACTTTCCACAGAAAGGGATATGGACCTATGGAATGTGCTTCTGGAAGGAATGGTGAACAATGAATCTATGGCAACATTCAAGAGGGCATCATACATAAGATACCTAAACAGTTCCAATAGTAGTAGGAGCAACAGGTCTTATAAAAAGAGTCTACAATTATATTTAGATATGCTACCAATACATGTAACTCTGTACAAATTACAGAAGGAATCATTACTGGGCACATTGCGGGTGCTGCGAAGAGCACTTTTGGCTGACATCAAAGAGTGACACAATACTAATTTCATGAATTTTGATCGTGCTTTGACTTAGGAATGGGGCCCATTCCCATCATGGTATTAGAAACCCAAAAGATTTGGAGAAATTAAAAAAAATAGGTGGAGAAAGGGAGAAGGTAGGAATGGAAGGGAAACAGAAAGTTCAAAACAGTTTAAAGGGCAGAATAGATATGTTGAGTGTCTCCTTCTGCTGCCAAGCAAATGTAATATCATCTAACTTGTAACTTCACAATGCTGGAGCTGGCCTTTTTTAAATCATTGTGACAGGATGAACCAAGACTGGCAACCTTCAAAAAATACTTCTTTGAGAGGAAGGAGGACTATAAAATTCTAGTAGTTTTTGCTACTAAGAGGAAGGATACTTTTTTATGGAACACGTGCTCAGTGCAGTGCAGTGCAGGCATATGCGGCATAGCCTTTTCTATTACAGCACTGTTGCTGATGTAACAAAGTTGGCTCCAGGCTGTTTGATGGGTTTCTTCAAAAAATTTGGTTTGTACAGTGAATTGCATGTCTTGCTGTTCTTCTGAGGCTTGGAGAACCTTATGAAAGAGAGCAATATGGTGTACGAGCAGCTATTTCCAAATAAAAAGAAGGGTACTAATAAGGTTCTGTGTGACACTCCAACACCTGCACCAGGTGCAGAAAGTTTTATTTTTATGGGGTGGATTAGGCTCATCCAAACATTAGGGATGAAGGCCTGGAGGGCATTTTAGATAAGAAAAAATAAAGATGACAATTTTGGCTAACTCATATGAGCCTACTCCAGGTCTGTATGACAACCTAAACATTAAGATGCATTTAAAAGGGTTTAAGGTGATGGCAATTGACATCCCATTGTGAAATAGCTTTTGGATTTATTGATCAACTTATTCAACAATATCTGCTATTTTACTGAGTTTTAGTGAATTTACATTTTCACTGATTTGCAGTGACAGATTCAGGGTTCATGTTATTTAAGTTTTTACTATTTAAATAACCTCCAGTGCCTTATTCAACAGTCTGTCGAAGGGTGATATGCAAGACAAAAGTGTTTACTGGTGTTTTAATTTTATTTAATAAAAGTTAATTTTATACTCTGGGAGCAGTATACAGCTTGTATTTTTTTTAGCATTGGGAAAGGCTGTCTGAAGAAAGTAAAAT
>NC_056750.1:619634104-619714104 GCF_019279795.1 Protopterus annectens | reverse complement strand
CTCAGGATATGCTATGACATGATATCTGTATGGCATTGTTCCTGCTTCCTAAGAACAACAGCTGTCACAGTAACAGGTGTATGTTCCTGTCTTCTTACACCTGAACATTTCATGACAGTGACTGACTGTTGCTGTCTGTTCCTGCCTTTCATGAACTGTCTGTCCCTGATTATCTTCATCATAATGTTATGTATCAGCTACAGAAGTATACTCATGTTCCATGCCTGCCAGTTCATCTCTTGCCACTAGCAAATCCCCTCCTGGAAATTAAGAATAACAATGAAGATTTGGTACCCTTATTGCTAACAGGCTACATACAACTAAATAGCAGCTTACCTGCCTGGCTTACAGGAATTCCAAGAAACAATGATTAGTTGAAAGAAGCTGTCACCCACAACATAGTGGGAGTGTTCCTGAACCAACAAGGAGGCCTCACTTAATTGACAACTGTTGGACAAAAGACACAACTTTTATATCTAACAAAGAAAACCCTCCTTGATAAGTCTGTGGTTAGGCTAATTCCCAAGCACTGAAAAAAAAAACAGACAAGGAGGAGTGCACAGTCAAAAAAACTCAGTTCCAAAGCAAATCAAATAGGGAAAGTTATCTGGGAAAGGAGCACTGTGAACCTCACAGCTGTGGTAACCTAGTCTACTAAGGGCAGACCAAGCAAACTTGAGGAAGAGACAGCAAACTGTGGTAGTGAGCAAAGCTTTCCAGTGGTACTCTGCAATCACACCTTCTTAAGGAGGAATAAGATTGAAGTTCCTTACTCTAAAGTTGCTTAGGGATGAACTACATCATCACCGGCACCTGCTAGCCATGGTGGAGAACTCACACAAGAAGAAGCTATATCCTCTGGTTGAAGGCACCCCCTCATTCCTCCTGGCATCTGTCTTAGAGAACAAGATGAAAAAGTACTCAAACAGGGACTCTCTCTTCTATTGCAGCATTGGCTGAACTCCCATGTCACAAGGCCATGGAATTCATGGCCACAGTACCCACAACCATCGGGGATGCCTATTGAACCAGACATTTAAGACTTCCTAAGAGGAAGATTAGATTGAGGAACAGGTAACAATCCATTGAAGTGAGTCTGTCAGCTGGTCAATGCTGAATTCATATACAGACCTGACTACGAACAAAAGGCAGGACCTAGCCTAACCACCCAAGGTGGAGATAAGTCCTAGCAAGAGTTACCCAGATATCCCAGATTCTAATGGCCAGATGACCAGTTAAGTACAAAGTACTGATCATTGCCATGGAGAATAAGTCCCATCTGAATACAAACAAGCATTTCAGCAGTTCACAGCTGCTTCTGTTTGCCTCTGAGCATACATTTTTTTGCTTTAAATATTTGTTAACTGGATAAGACCACTGGTAAAAAGTATCCCTCTTCAGGAGTGGCCCATGACCGCTGTCAGGTTAAGTGAGTTGCTGAGAGATACACAGTAGGCAAATAGAAGTGGAAAGAATAAAATCCTGTTCCCTTGACTACAGGAAGCAACTCATTATTTTATATATTTTATTTATCCCTTATTGACCAAGTCAGTCTCTTTAGGTTAGTAGTCTCTTTTCAGGGGAGACCGAAGGTGGTATTTATACCTCTAGGGGAAATTTTACTATGGCATTGGGGAACCTCCCCTACTCTTTTTGATAGGTGAATCACCAAAACGAAAAAAGATTGTTGAAAGACCAAGAATGCCACAAGAGCAACGGCAGCGTAACTCAAGCAAAATTTAATATAAATCCACAAAAACAATGTTGCAGCGGGCTGCTGCTGTCCACAATAAAGTTAAATGAAAGCAACAAAACCAAGCTGGTGCTGTATGAAGCACTTTTCATCTGTGTTAATGAACAGACATCTTCAGATACTGACACTCGCCATGCCATGGGTAACATTAATAACAACAACCTTTTTAACCATGGCACCAATGACTTAGAAACGGACAATACTGATACAATGACACCAAGGCCAGGAACAAGCCACAATGAGCCCATAGAAAATTCCAACATGGGTAGAAATGATAATATTGAGAGAGGTGGTTATCAAAATGGCCAACAACACCAGTCAAAAAACTTCCAGGGGCGGATGGTGAGAAATCGGAACAACTACAGAGGGAACCAAAGAAAATTTTACAATACACGAGCTGCAAGCAACAGGATGAGGCAACAGAGAATTCACTTGTGGTTGAAGTGGATGAAGTGGACTTCAACCCCACTAATTATAAACTTATTACGAATTCAAAAGGGGACTTCAATATTTACAACTACAGAGATTTCACAATGGATAATGACCTGGTGGAGGTACTTGCAAAAGACCTTACCTTTGTTCCTTCAAATAGAGGTGACATAGCAGAGACACTTTTAGACTTTAAACTTTACATCAGAAAATTGAATTTAACAGTTCTGTTGGATGTCGGAACAAATGATAGGCAAGACCTTAGGATAGCAAGCACTTACAACCCACCTACTCATCAACTTATACACCTATTTGATCACATGTGTGAAATAGAAATGAGGAGACTGTTTAGTAACAACGTTCACCCTACAAACAACTTCAATGTATCCATAGAGGACAAAATGAAGTCATCACAGTTTAAGAATTTACCAATTCGCATAATGAAACCGGACAAAGGTGGAGGGTTGGTGGTGATGGAAGTGAGACACTATACAGACAAAATGATGAGGCTCCTCAAATGACAAGCTTACCAAAATGTGAGCCTAAACAAGTTAAATATAGCTCACAATAGAATTAATATGCTCATCAATGACTTGTTCATTGATTCATTAACCGACATACATATTAACAACTATCTAAATATGTCTCTACCTAGACTCCCTTCTTTGTTCGGAGTACCTAAAATCCATAAAAACCTTAATGATCCTCCTATGAGAGCACTTGTGGACGCTCGTCAGTCTATCATATACCCTTGTGCCAAAGTAATAGATTCTATATTGAAGACCTATGTCAGTAAAGAACTATTGGGCATAATTTTGGAGTACAATTTTTTTGCATTTAATAACAACATATATTTACAAATAATTGGAGTAGCTATGGGGTCCCCCTGTGGAGGCAGTTTTGCCAATTTAGTTATGGTGTACTGGGAACACAAATATGTCCTTGAAAACGCTCACTTGAAATCCAACATCTCTTTTTACACACGCTACCTGGATGATATTTTCCTTATCATCACAGGTGGCAGTGTAGTAGCAAAAGAAATAGTTGAGTATTTTAATAGCACCACTACATTTTTAAAATTCACTAGTGTCTACCAAGAGTCAAGCATTAGTTACCTTGACATTGATCTATCAAAAAACTTAGTAGGACAACATTACATAGCAAAAATTTACAGAAAGAGTTCATACTCTAATTCACTCTTGCATTTTAACAGCTCTCATCCCCTACACCAGAAAAAAATCTGTGATTAAGGGACAAATAGTACGGGCTGCGAGAATGATCACCATGCAGGGTGATTTTATAGCAGAATGTAAAAATTTGTGTGATATGTTCACACACAGGGGATACCCAGTTGAACTAATTCATAAAATAGTTACTGAAGTTCAAAGAAAGAGGGAAAAAGGAATATATAAACCAATTTTGAGTAAAAGAATTCCCCCAGTACCTACACAGTTAGAACTTGATCTAACACTTGATCTAACAGATGCACTAGTTGAACAAACCGATGACATGAACACTTCATCTCATAACTCACTGGAGGGTTTTGGTCCCATAAATACAATAAAAGGGAACATCAGTTTTGTTTTGACATTTAACTTAAGAGCAAAAGAAATTATGGGCATTTTGAAAAAGAACTGGTATTTGTTCACAACTGACAGAGACATTATCCATAAAGTAGGAACATCTCCAGTTATCACATATAGGAGGGGTAAAAATTTTAAAAACATTCTAGAAGGTCGACGCAACAACACACATAGGATAGTGGGTATGTCATGTCACAATGCGAGATGTGGAACTATTGCAAATACATTAATATTGGCAACAAATTTGTGATCAGAGAAAGGAACTACACATTGAAAAACAGATTCAACTGTAACTCGAGGGGTAGTTTACTTAGCCCAATGTCAATTATGCCCAGCTTTCTATGTGGGCAAAACTGACAGAAGATTACACGATAGGATATATGATCATGTATACGCAATTGGTAAACACAACAAGAAAACACATTGGCAAAACACTGTATGGAACAACCAAACCACTCATTTAAGTTTAAAGTTATTGAGCAAATTCACGACCAGGAAAACAACATTCAAACTATGCTAAGGGGTGGTTCAAGTTCACTATTTTTAGAAAAAATTGAACTGTTATGGCAACTATGTTTAGACGCATGCCAACCACCAGGATTGAATGAAGTTTACTCACTAACTTGTATATTAAAACTTAGAAATTGGTTACGGTAAGGTTAGAACTAATTTTTTGCCTCAATAGATGTGCATACCCACTTGTATAGTGATTTGGATATTAGTTGACGCCACAGCGAGTAGTTACACTATTGGGCATTTACATTGCTCAATCGCACATTACTTTTTATGTTTGCCATTTCAAAGCATGTACCATTTAATGTAATACTGTTACTTTGCACAACAACAACACCACCTTACAATTATTTAGAGTAGACCCACAAAACGCACTAATAGCTGCATTACAAGTTGATGGCACCTGTAGTATAAATAAAGTGCCACCAGTAATGAAGCATGACATTTCGCTCTGTTTTAGGTTTCCCATGTTTTTGTATATTATAACACTTTTGTATATTAATAGCATTTTTTGCACATTACAGCATTTTTGTTTAGACCAGACAGATGTTTTTAATGTTGGTGTAATTTTTTTACAAATTATATTTTAACTTTTTATAATTTGTATAATGTGGATGACATTGTGCTATGAACGACACACACTGTTTTTCATTAAGTAGGTTAAAACCATTATACTATTCAAGGATTAATGAAAACAGTATACCTATCATGTGACTGTTGAATTATATTTATATCAGTTTAACCTATGGTGTGTCAGTATCTGAAGAAGTCTGTTCATTAACACAGACGAAAAGCGCTTCATAC
Organism: Protopterus annectens; assembly: GCF_019279795.1. Taxonomy (NCBI): domain Eukaryota; kingdom Metazoa; phylum Chordata; order Ceratodontiformes; family Protopteridae; genus Protopterus; species Protopterus annectens. Next base: position 619,709,022 of record NC_056750.1, on the reverse strand, counting down.
AGCACCATCTTGGTTTTGTTGCTTTCATTTAACTTTATTGTGGACAGCAGCAGCCCGCTGCAACATTGTTTTTGTGGATTTATATTAAATTTTGCTTGAGTTATGCTGCCGTTGCTCTTGTGGCATTCTTGGTCTTTTTGATAGGTGCCATGGGATCTTTTACATCCACCTGAGCTACTACCAACTTAAGCAGATAAGAACTTGGTGTGATGCCTTATCTGAACTCATTTACAACTCAGAGCCTTAATTCTTTGTTTTATCTACAAGACAAGTGCCCTGCAGTTCAAGGCCTGGGACAGGAGGCACATAGAAGCCCAGTTTCTCTGCCACAAAAGGGGGTAACATGCCTAACTGTACTCTGAGGAAGTACTCCTAAGACACCAAAGGGAGGAAATCAGTGACCTTCCTCAGGCATGAACGCAACCTCTAGCAAGAATAGTATGTGATTGCTCTTCAAAGTCAAAGGAGTTCCTCAAGCATATTCATGCTGGGACTTCACCTGGGATTAGCCATCAGTGTGCCTCTTCCCCACAACAAGTGGAGAGGAGTGTCAGTAGGGGCATCTACAAACTGCTGTTTACCAGAATGAAAATGTATCCAAGCCCCATGATGAAGCCAGAGGCTCTAAGTCAGAAAAACATTGCCCAGAGGAAGGTTAGTTACTTTCCTCTCTGTATGGCTAAAATGGATCTCTTCCTCACAGCAGTTAAGAGACTGATAGACCCCCACAACCATGATGTAGCTGACACAAACTTAGGAACCCAACTGAGCAACAACCTGTCATCAGAAGCAGCCCTCTGTACTGTAAAAGCCCCAATCTAGAAAATGAAGTAGAGAATGGAAGGACCTCAGAGAGAAGACTTGTTCCTAGCTCAGTGCAACCCTGCTAAACCTAGACTTCCCTCTTCCCAAACCTGCCAATGAGGCATCTGCATAAAAGGAGGGCAGACAAGTTGTTTCCTTTTTCCGATAATTTCACCTAGCAACATGCAGGAATGTCAGCTCCAGGGGTGGCCAAATGCAGCCATCAAGGTTGCTCCAGCTCACAGAGACTGGAATACGCAGATAGCTGGGCAAATGTTTTAGTCAGGGAAATTCCATCAAGGAGAAGAGGAGGCCTGTACATAACCTGACAAAGAACGTTACCTACAGGTAGTTCACTGAATACCTACACCACCAGGGAAGGTACCCCAAAAGACTGACATTAAGTAATCCAGGAGGGAACACAAAAATTGTTCATTCTTCTCAAACATCCTCAAAACAATGATCTGGAACATTCCAGGGCTTGGTGTTAACAGGTCAGTCACCTCCCTGGAGACTGGGAAGAAAAAGACCTCCAAGTGTTGTATGGATATCCACTACTTTCTTGGGGAGAAGGACTCCTAATCTCAGAGGATATTCCAGAACAAGGTTAGGAGAGAAGGAATGAGGGAACCCTTCTCAGACAGTGTGGCCTGAGTCCTCTGCCTGGCTCCCTTGCAGGGTCATGTGGATAAGCACCACACTACAGTAGCAGAAAGCCCAAAGATGGAAAGATGAATCTCCTGAAACCCCAAGAACTGTTGTTTTCTTTCTCCTGGTGAGAAGAATAGACCAGGATGTTTGGTCCTATACCGAAGCCACCTGAGGACCCCCCTTCCACTCAGATAAGCCGGGGAAGTCAGCTGGAAAGGAAACAGATCTTGTCAGTACATCAGGGAGCTGCTTAGCGAACAAGGATAAATCAAGCAGACATTGTAGCCTGTATCCAAAGAGGCCACTTCTGACAATGCGATAGTCTGTTACCAAGCTGTCCACACAATTCCAAAGGGGAACAGATACAATCAGGCTGACAATTATAACTGCATGCCATTGTCCAGTCCTGTAGTGGCAACATCTGCTGTAAACAATAAACATATAAACAGGTGGACTTGAGCCAACATGTTAGGTTACCTGCAGAAGGTAGGATCCTCTGTGATCCCAGACTCTGGGATGGCCTGCAGCATAGCCAGAGTTCCCTGCAATACTAAACTTTGGAGCTTGACAGTGCAATTCAAAGCCAAGGGCTCTAAACCACCACATGACCAAAGAATACGCCTCCTACCAGACCTGTACTTCTCTCATATTACTGTCTCTGCTAGTTGAACAAGAGCTGGGCACAGGTACAAAAAATAATGAATCCTTTGTATGATCACATAGGTGTCAGCCCTAGGGTGAGCTGACAGGGTCTCACTCTAATCTGTCAGAGATTGTACTAGGAATCCGTACTTCTTGAGGGGAGCAATAGCAGCAAAGTGAGACAGCATTCTGGCTTGCAAAGACTGGCTCCATGAAAAAGACTATGGAGCTTAAAAGGAACACTCCAGGCAATATCCATGCCAAAGTCTATACAAAAGCTCAGGCCCCACATAATCTTCTTAAAAGATGCACCATCCCAAGATCCCCTAGTGAAGCAAGTGGAGTTCCTGGACTCTGAAGTTTCATCTGTTTCAAAAAAAATACCATCATGCCTGAATTTTCTATGAAGACCACCACAGAGGACCCCTGAGACCCCTACTGCATGGTTTAGATAACTCCAAAACTTGCTGAAGAGTGAACATGCAATCAGCATATGTGGGGAGTCAGTCTGGAGCACATCCACAAGTGGAGAAGAGCACATCAAGAACAGCACGATATGGTGAGTTGACTGTAACAGGCTAGGTTCTGGAAGCAAAATGCAACTCCTGCTAGGTTCTGGAAGCAAAATGCAATTCCTGCAGGTGAAGGCCTGCCTCAGTAAATGTAGGTCACATCAACACAAAAGAGTGTCTAATTTCTTGCTCCTGGGACTCAGAGCTTTGCACTAGCTCATCCTGTGACTCCTGTTTGACCCTTATTTAGCCTTCCAGATGGGCAGAGGGTAAGGCTTTCAGAGAAGAAGCCTTAGTTCCAAATAACCAAGATCCATGAATGAATGACTCAAGGAGCTGCTCTCCATGACTACGCTGGGTAGACAAACAAACCAGTTAGAATGTTAGAAAGGTGGCACAAACACCCTTGTAAGCCCCCATGAAGATGTTCTTCTCCAAGACCTCAAAATTTCCATAGAAATGGAGGACTACAGCAGACCTAACCTCCCCATCCTAGTCTGAGATAATAGCCACTTGTGAGAGACTCAAGAGGTCATGGATATGCTTGTGGGAAGCAGTGGTCAAAGCCAGTTCAATCAGAATGTCAGGTAACAATCAGCCCTGCTTGTTGAGCACCAGCAGTGTCCCTCTCATAAGTTCTATGGGCAGAATTATTCTACTATTCATCTCAAATTTTGGATTTTTACCAAAGAAAAATGACAGGCAAACACAGTAACTTTCTACTGGTAAAAGAAATTGGAGCAGTAAGCATATGCAGTCAATGCCTGGCATTACGATGTGTGTCCTCACTGGCACATATCTGTCCCTGACCATTGAAATATCCATAAAAATATGTTGCATGTTGACTAGTATAGAGGGTAAACCCACCCACAGGTCCCATCAAAAAAGGTCCTATATGTTAGAGTTCTAGATTTTGTGGTGATGGCTGTCTGCCCATGCTTGCTAAGAAGTGTGGACTTCATGGTGATGGCTGTCTATGCATGCCTCCTAAGAAGTGTGGACTTCATGGTGATGGCTGTCTATTCATGCCTCCTAAGAACTCTAAATTTTATGTTAACCATTGCCTGTTTCTACCTCTTGATAATTCTAGGTTTATGGAAATGGCTTTGCTGCACTCTGTCTGTCTGTTCCACTCTTTGAGAACTACAGGTTTCATGGTAATGGCTGTCTGTCCATGCCTCTGAAAAGTACAGGTTTTGTATAACTGTTCTCCATTCCTATCTTTTGAGAACTACACGTTTCATGGTAATGACTGTCTTAGATGCCCCTGAAGGGTGTAGGTTTTGTAGTAACTGTTCTCCATTCCTATCTTTTGAGAACTGCAGGTTTCACGGAAATAGCAACCTATTTTCGTCTCCAAAGCATAGTAGGTTTTGTGGTAATCGGTGTCTGTTTCTGTCTGCTGAGAAATATGGGTTGCATAATGGCAGTTTCTTGAGGAGCACAGGTTTCATGGTAAAAGAGAAACTTCTGGCCTGTGCAATAAAGGTCTATAAAGTCCATTACTAAATATAAAAATCTATGCCCACTTTCAAACAAAAGGAGCAATGTGCAGTCTCAGATGTGCCTTTCCGCTGAAGTGTCTGGTGGCCCAACTATTTTAGAACCCTTCTTCGGGATATTACAGACAAATATAACTGCCACACCATGGTTTTCACCAGAATCACAAAGTTATCTGCACCCATCACTTTGTTTGATGTTAAATCCCATCTTAACTGTGTAATTTTTATCTTATATTCTTGTTGACTTATTGCATTGATACTGTATATTGTATTTTGTATCCATATATTCTTGTAATTCTGGAGCTTTTCTCCCCAGGACTCCATTGAAAACGGGTTCTTCAAGGCCCAATTGGACTATCCTGGCAAGCAAACTGAAAATGAAAATAAAATAAATAAATCTTTGAATACCAGAACTTTCATCTTATTTTTGTAAAGATGTTTACTTGCATTTGATGTGGCACCTGCCTTTTGTATGGTGGTGTTCTTCTCTTACACCAGCACATTTATCTGTTGGTTATGCTCTGCTTGTTGTCATCCATTTCTCTGTAAGTTCCTTGCTCAAATCAAATTACTGAACAGTTCATCAAATACCAAGTTCCAAGGTCAGTGGAAGGCATCATTCTTTTCACCTCTAAAGTGCAATTTCCCTGGAGTTGATTATATTAAGTGTAGGAATACAGGGAGTACACTTGCACAATAGTAATTAAAAATGCTTCCAAGTTTCATTTGAGTGGACTTTAGAACAGTTGAATACTCTTGAAAACAGAAATAAAATATTTTGATAAAGCTGGTACAGGGTTGGCACCATGCTGCAAGCATCCATCTGCACCATTGTTACATTAATTGGCAGTGCATACATCACAATGACCTGGTTTCACAGCTGCTATACAGTAACCCCTTTCTTATGCCCTGCTCTGCGTTCCTGTATCTCTAGCCTAGACATAAAGTCTGGTAGCAGCAAGCATCAACTTCGAATTCCAGTGATCTACGGGTCACTTAGAATTTGCTGGGCAGAACTGGTATATACTAGGGCAAATTATATACAGCAGCTGCATGTCATGCCACTGGTATGGCTATATGTTGTCATGGTTAGACTGGACACCAGATCTAATGACATATTTATATTATGGAAGAAAACCAGCTACACATGCAGTAGTGTATCTACTGGAGTGGTCATTGCAAATATTTCCAACAGCTCCCACCCCAAATCTTTTATAACATAAAGAAGTTATTTTTCCAGCAGCTTTGTCTTCACTTCATCTAGCAGTGGTTGAGCTGGTACCATGCAGAGATTATACCACTGTCTACGTTCTGCATGTTATTTGCTGACTGCCAATACTTATGGAATGCCCACAGTCATTTCCTGCAGGTGCTGTAAGATATTTATCATGGTCTATAAATACTCCTACTCATTTTATACTGGTGGAAGTAGAACACTTACCATGAATTAAATGTACTCCAAGCATTCTCTGTAGGTGTCCAGTGGACTACTATATGCTGATTAGATTCCTCTTCATGTCTTGCAGTTATCAGTAAACAGTTATCTCAGAGGAAATAAACAGCTAGCCATCTTCTTCAAATATTAACTTGACAGTTGTTTTCACTTGGTATATAGCTCTGGTTATGTCCTGCAGGTGACAACAGCAGTAGTACTATTCAATCGCATTTTACTATCCCGGAAGTGCACTGAATGCATCCATGGCAACGTCTTATCATCCTTGTGTGGTGACTGCTGGGTTTTAAATTGTCTTTCACTCACTTAAAATTGTATGCCACTGTCATGTTGTGATGCTGACGTTTGTCATCTTCCCTTAACACCAGTACATGTGCTAAGCTTTCCTGCTCATTCGCATACCTTCAAGTACCTGAGATTGCACATTAAGCCAACAACATATTTCAGTATTACCCTCAGAGTCCCCAGAACAGCACAAGTCATGTTGTTACATAATAGCAAGAAGCAGGTGTGCACCCAAAACAAAAGCCTGTTCAGGTGGTATATAAAACAGGAGCTTCTTAAACACAGTTCAGTGAGAGCACCTGGAATTCTACACTTTGGCAGGTGTGCATATAAGTTACATAAAACTTTAGTAACCTCTTGCGCAAACGTGAGTTAGCAAGCGTTCTACTTTCATTATTTGCTTATCTTTTCAAACTGACACATTTAAAAACTGCATGATAAATGCTTTACAAACCAGGTTAGACATACAGCAGTACTGAATTGTTGCATGCTTAGAACTTACTCACTGGGCTTCAAGTTTTGTGGTGAAATACTCTTGAAAGAAAAGCAAATAGTAAATGAAGCAGTGTTTTTAAGCAAATGAGTACAAAATCTACAAAATGCCTCATTCTGGATATCAGAAGTGAATATGAAGACAAGGAAAACCAACAATTTTGAACAAGTATCAAACAGCAAATTAAACATGAAATGATTTTATACAATAAGTGATAACCAGATACAATAAAAGAAAAAAATGCAAGTGTAAACATGGTTTCCAACAAAATACCCAATCAATAGGAAATGCTTAGAATGACATTACAGAAGAAGCAACTATGGGAAGAAAAGACACAGAAGCTGAAAAATAAAAAGTGATGCAGAAAAATAAAATGAAACAGAATATGTTAGGGGAGACAGAATAGTAGTTATACAAAGATAAGAGCCCATAGAAAAGAAACAGCCATAAAAAAGCTAACTAATTTATTTTCAATTCCATCTCTTATGTATGCCCACAGTGCTATACACATTACATATGATCTACCATAACATGACTGAAAGGTGTGCTTTTCAGACATGGTGCAGTTAAAGAGCAATGGAATTTGTATGGCCATACATGCTCCCACTCGTGGGATATGCAGCCTGTACGTGTTTCCAAGGCTAGTGAAAAACAGTGTGGTTGAAATGGAAAAACAAAGTACAAAAATTAAAGAGCACATGCAAATGATACCTTAATATGATTGGCTAGAGTATGAACATAGATGACATTGAAAGCAACGGTAGGATGAAATGAAGGAACCACCCAGCATACCATGCAAATGACAGTATGGCAAGGGAGAACAAACAACATTCACCAGTTACTGAAAAATCTCAGCACCCCCGTCCCAGAAAGTCAAGTTTTCACACACCAGTCTGTGCAGTAACAGTTGCAGACCACCATCTGCAGCACAGACAAAAACAATTTTTCATGCTTTGTGCCTTGAATAAATGTTCCAGTGCTCTGACAAGTTCTTGTGTGTGCTCTTTCTCCTACTTGTCACCCAGAATTTTCCAATTGGAGTACAATATGCATTGTCACTGACAATCAAAAACAACTGTTTATAGTTATTCTTTCACCCTTGGACAGACTATGATTTGCAGAATTTTACACAAACTTAAGTATGATCTGACTGATCTTTAGGCTGCAGAATGGTTCATGTGATAAAAAATGTTACAGACATCTTAGGTCTTGCTTTACAGTCTTTTATCTGTTTTGTATTCGAGTGATGGTGCCTTTACTTTGGCTCATGTGGTACGACTGGTCAATGTCAGGAGTGCAAACTGTGGGAACAGACCATCCAAATACGAGTGTGGGGGAGCAGGCACTTGTGAAATGACACACCACCTGGATAGCACAGTGCACACATTTTTCTCACAAGCCAGTAATCAGGTGGTAGTTATTTATCACATTAGTGGACAATCACTTGCACACATTTTCCTCACAAACCAGTAAACAGGTGGTAGTTACACATCACGTTAGTGTACAACCACTTTTCTTGCTACCTCACAAATATCACTGTTTTGTATTCTCCCACCACAGCCACTAAAACAGCTATAGTTCTTCCTTGCATATAAACAGAAGGAGTGACAAAAGGCAGCCTTTATAACAATGAGTAACAGCATACTTACAGATCAATGATGGATAGTGAAATATACACACACACTCATACCTGTGTATGTGTGTCTGTAATTTATATACTACACACACACACGCACGCATGCGCACACACACACACACACACACACACACACACACACACACACACACACACACACACACACACACACATACATATACATATAAACACTGAAATGGCGTACAACAGCTTGTACCATTTCTGAATTTATCAGACAGCTTTCCAAATCATCTATGCTGGATTTGGATCCCACTACTACTAGTGCTAAATGAAGCACTAGGATTTGGACTCAAAGTAGTCATAGATGACAGACATACTGGGTGTATTGTCTTGACTTTCCATAATGCAATTCATTCCCCATTAATAATATAAACCAGTGATTTTAGACATGCTACTGATATTGGGATGAACTGCAGAACAATGGCTCACAATGCATGCAAAGCCAACACACTAGTACAGTACAGACACAGCCAACTTTGCTCACTACAAGACAACCATCTGCATCCATGCACATTTTCCTCATAAGCAACATACAATTCAGATTCTCAGTCACTGTACAAGGCAAGATTGATCACTGATGCACAGCTCTGTGCAGTCGCCTAAGGTCCAATCAGGGTCAGAATAAATGGGAAGTCCTTGATCTGGTGAATGGTTTTAAGCAGCGGGACTGGATTTTGATTTATAGTGGATTACACACTGGTTCCAGTGATGGATTCTACTGCTTAGGTATTGGACAGGGACAGAGGCTGTGTAGGCATACTGAGAGGCTATCTTGATCATCAGTGAAGAGACACAACTGACCCACTGCATTCATTTTCAAATACACCAGTAAGACTGAGCCTGTACCATACTGTTCTCGAGTTTGGCTGTAGATCATACTTTATCTAGATGAATCCTTGCAGCAGTGTATTCCTGTCACCCATGGCTCAAACGTATGCATACCAGTACACAGTTTCAATTTTTGTTTGCTGTAATAGTACAGTTGTGTAAAATCTTACCATAACAGTAGATGTCTTTGCCTTCACTGCTGCAGTATTTGTAACCTTCAGGATTCTCTGCTGTGGAAGCCCGTCTTCCGGCCAGTATACCAAAGACTTCCTGTTGCATTTAAAAGGTACACCTGAATGTCACTCAAATGCTCCTTGCGTACCATAAAGGTGACGTTCAGGCTTACCATAAATAGAACCGATTGCCCCAGTAGGAACACCAGTCCAAGGAACCCAAGAGGTAACCTGTACATCCAGGAAGGAAAGGACTAGGGGGATGGAGGGAGGGAGCAAATACTGCAGCAGTGAAAGCAAGGCAATCTACGGTTATGGTAAGATTTTACACAACTACATTATGTCATTGTATTCACTGCTGCAGTATTCATAACATTTGGGAGCGTGTCAAAGCTCAAGAGGAAACCTGGGAGCGGGAAGGAGAAGAAGAAGAGTCCCATGAGAAGCCATGGAGGATGGCACTATCAAAATCAGCCCTAGCTCTACAGACATACCATCCAACTTGTAGTGTTTAGTAAAGGTATGCACAGAAGACCAGGTAGCTGCTTCAAGAATAGAATTAGTATCTAATCCCTTGAAAAAAAGCACCAGAAGAAACCACTGCTCTACTAGAATGAGCCTTGACTGAAGAAGAAAGGCTCTTGCCATGAAAGGTGTAAAAAAAGGAGATAGCCTTAGAAATCCAAGAAGAAATAGTTTGCTTGGATAGAGCTGGACCCAAAGATCTAGAATGATAAGAAACAAACAATTGAGCATATTTACGAATAGCCTTAGTCTGATCCAAATAAATTCTGAGTTGCTTGTGCACATCCAAAGAATGCAGCACCCTGTCACTGTCGACTCCGGAGAGGGGAAAAAAAGTAGGCAGATTACTAGACTGATTAAGGGAAACCTCATTAACCACCTTAGGCATAAAGGAGGGATTAGTGCATAAGGACACCCTGTCCTCATGAAAAATCAAAAGAAGGAAGGTAAGCCAAAAAGGCCTGCAACTCAGACACCCATCTGGCAGAAGTAAGAGCTAACAACAGAAGAGTCTTCCAAAAACAATGTTTCAAGGAAGCTGAAACAGCAGGTTCAAAATGAGCCTGACTCACCCTCTCCAAAACAAAATTAAGATCCCAAGGAGGTGTAACAGGCTTCCTGGGAGGTCTAATATTCAGGACACCTTTGAGAAATTGTTTAACGTCGCATCTAGAAGCTAAAGGAGGAGATAAAGGCAGACAAGCAGAGATGGCTGATAAGTGGGCCTTAATAGAAGAATAGGACAAACCAGCACTGAGCAACTCACACAAATAAGAGAGAACCAAAGGAACATCCACAGAATGTGGGGTCAGATTACAAGACAGACACCAAATAGAAAACCTCTTCCATTTGGATACGTAGTATTTCCTAGTAGTAGGTTTCTTGGCCTCCTGCAGGACTTATACAAAAAGAAAGAATCCTCAGGCACTTTATAAAACCTAGTAGGCTTCTTGGGAGCAGGGGGTAAAGAATCAAGAGGATGAGAGGCACTGGAAAAAACATACAGCAAAACAGCCAAAACAGGAGGAATAGCCACAGGTTTAGGAGACTCCAACTGTAGCAACTCATAGTACTTCCAACGGATATCAGCGACCTGAGCACAATCTTACTTTAAAAAAATCCATCTTCCTAGAGAGTGTATCCCCAATGGAAATTTCCTCAAATGGTGCATCAGAACTAATAGATTCCTCCTCCCGTGACCCATAGTCCAAAAGAGAAGGAATTTGAATAGAATAAGGCATGGATTCATCATGAGAATCTGACTCAGTCTCAGAAAGATCCTATTCTCTAGGCCTTTTCTGAGGAGTAGAGGACCAAGGAGGCCAATGAACTGAGACCCCTTGAGGAGGCTCTAAAGACATTAAAGCAGAAAACAGCCCCTGAGTGAAAGCCTGTCATTCACTGTGAGGATCCCTATGAGAAGAAGAAACATGCTTAAGCTTTTGTTTCTTTTTTAAGGGAATGTTCCCTACAAAAATCTGAGAAGACTCAGACTCAAGATGGCAGTTGGGAACCATAGTAAAAACTTCTTCCACAACTAAAATCTGAGGAACTCCCCCAAGCCCCTCGGAAAAAAAATCAACCATGGTTCCCCAGAATTTCTGAGACAGATGTCTGCAAAGCCTCATCCGAAGTGCTGCCAAGTCAGAACCTCACTGGCTTCCAACACCGTCACGGTAGAGGAATCTGACAACACAGCCGGCAAGCCTCTGGGTTTGTACAAGCTCAGGAAAAACACCTGGCAGAGACTGGACAGCAGAAGATTCTGGTCAAGCCTTTTTCAGATTTTTCTTCCCTCATGGCTGACCCCTTGGGGTGGGAGATTATGTCTATTGTATCTTTAGCAATCAGCTTAAGATGCTGGTTATCAAGATACTAGGAAAGGGAAGAAAGTCTGTAAATGAGCGCCTGTCAAATAGAACAAGGTGCATGGTCATGAGATGCTCCTAGACAAAAAAGACACTTATCGTGGTGGTCTTTATGGGCAATCTGCCTCCAATACTGGCATTTATCCTTCCTGGATGAAATTAACACCAAGGAGCACAAAAATAAATAAATAAATAAATAAAAACAAGAAAAAACAAAAGAAACCCAAAAGGGCACTTAACTGCACAACAAACGTGTAGGTAATCACTGGAGAATGAAAATGTGTTCAACTGGCAAAACGGATGCAGGTAAACAGGCCGATAGTGAAAAAAAACACAACTGGACTGGCTGCAAAGAAGTTCTGTTTATGGTAAGCCTAAATGTCACCTTTATGCCCTATGATATGCAAGGAGCATTTGAGTGACATTCAGGCATACCTTTTAAATGCAACAGGAAGTCATTGGTATACTGGCCGGATGATGGACTTCCACAGCAGGGAATCCCAAAGATTACAAATACTGCAGCAGTGAATGTAAGGACATCTATAAGGTTCTCATATCAGCTTAGTGCTGGAGTGGAGAGTTAAGGAGAAGTGGACTGCGGGGGTGGGGTGCTCTGGAGGAGTGAAATGAGGTGTAGGGTGGAGGGGACGGATTACAGAGGAGAGTTGAAAAAGTTACTAGGTTAATTCAATGGCAGTACGAATTGGAGGAAATGTAATTAGGGGTGTACTTGAAGAAAGTATAAATGTAGATGTAGTGGGGGTGCATGTGAATTGGGTGAACAGCGGGGCTGTGGAGTGAGCCTGAGCAAAGTTAACATGAATGGAGTGGGTCCAAACCTATGTTCAGAGATAAAGGCCAAAGAAAAATAATCTGTGGTGTGTGGCACTTACATGACACCATGCAAAGTAACTATGCATAGGATAATACAAATGATATGTTTGTATCTATACTTAACTCACTCTAGTCATTTGTAACTCACTCTAGTCATTTGTAGCACTGTCGACTGACTTTGTGTATTTGTCCATCTGTGAAGTTTTCTTTCTTCTCCCCAGCACTCTAGTGAAAAATGGGTTTCCCAGATGGAAAATAAATAAATGCAAGAATCCAAGGATTTGAATTAAGTACTGCTGTTTTCTCCTGACCAGCTTTCCAATCTACCATATTTTCTACTCATTTATATGACAAATAGTGTTCTTACCTTGTGCACAACCACAGCGCTCTACCTGGTGACTACTGTGCTGCATTCTTATGCTGAATGAGTGTAAGACGCAGGTGTAGAGAGCTACACTGTGTGCACGAGCACACATTGCTTTGGTTGTGCTGTAATGTGCGTCACGTTACTCTTGTGCCCTACCGTAGCAGTGCTTTGGCTGTAAAGCAGTCGACTGTCACTTCTCCCATTAGCTCTATGCTTTAATTATGAAGTGTGTTGTTCAGAGTGCCAGCACCCATTCAATGCTGAACATGTATGAGCAGCTTTAAATTAGTGCTGCGCAGGTGGTAGTGCTTATTTACGAATCCCCAGCCTAGCTCTTCTTAAATTGATAAAATCTACGGAGGATGCCTCTGTAGTGCTTATTTCAGAACACAGTAATGAGAAGTTCACTGTGTCTTCCTACTGCTCTGTAATCACATGCTGACCAGGTGACATGACAGCATCGACACAGAGTTTTTAACCCTCAGGCCTTTGAAGTGCAACATAGCCTTACTTTTTTCATTTTTACATCATGGTTTACTACTTATTAAACACAAGCTCTTGTGACTATCCTCTGACATGGAGAGTTAAATGATCAGTGCCTTGACATATTCATCAGTGCATATGACTATCTAATACACTGATGTACCATTATGTTAAAAAGTGTGTATTAAGAAATATCTCATGCTCACTGCCATAAACAGAAATCTGGATTGGTTCATAGGTTCATAGATTAGTACTAGACTAAATGCCCTCATGGGCCATTTTAAGCCTAGCCAAATACCACATATGAGAATCAAACCCTGAACATTGTGCTTCTAAGGTAAGCACCTTAACCATTACGCAAACCTCCCACATAGAGAATGATGCACAGAAACCCTTGGTACATTATCTTATTTGTAAACCATACAGCAAACTAAAATCTGTAGAGCCTCATGTTGATTATTAAACATTTCTGGTGTGTCAAACTGGCTTGTATATTGTGTTTGCTAAGATTATGTTATTCATATAACATGTTATTATTCTATTAGGAAGCTTGCTAACACATTCAGAAGTGTTATCCTCACTGATATCAATTTGTATTCTGAGCCCTGTCAAAAAAAAGCCATATGCTACATTGCTTTTTGTGTAGGATGGGCCATGACATAGCTCTCACTCAGTGGAAATGGAAAGGCAAGGACAGGCCAGAAAAGGGATTATTCACCAATTTGGCTAATCTATTTAAATGTCTTAAAAGTCCACAAACTCATGAACGGTAAACGGACCACATAGGCTTCACAACTATTCAAAAAGAAACTCAGAATATAATAAGCGACAGAAAACTCTTATTAAAACAACGAACGTCCTTTATTCAGGTACAGTTAGCGCTTTCACCTCCTTGGCTTCATCAGACTGTGTCAAAACCTAATATACCAGTCCTTTATATATATTTTACATTCAATTAACCCCCTAGTGTTCAAACATTTACTTACATCTAAAACTAATATATTAGTTGCATACTCAATTAAAACTAGAGAGACTTACTACAAAGATATAATGAACATTCAAGAAAAAAAATAAAAAATGAAAAATATATAAGAAATACTAACTGTACAGTATAGAAAAACATCAAATATCAATATAAATACATGTATATGTATTAGGTCTATTACAAAAATAAATACATGTATAAAATAAATACATGTGTAAAATATGTGTAGAACATGTATAAAACATTAAAACACTGTCCATTGTATAAACAATAGGCACCTACTCATTTCATAATCCCTTTTTTTTTTTTTTTTTTCAATCTGCGTTTTTTTAATATAGTTTGTAAACTGATCTTATCATTAAGACCGGGTGGGCTATCTGCTCTCAGGCGTAAAATCCACCTGAATTCTATCTCTAAAGTGAAATTCTCCAAGTCACCACCTCTAGGATTGTTCTCAATATGTTGTAGTACGCAGAAAGTAAAGGTGTGTAAAGGTCCTGCTACTATACAATGCCTAGCTAATGCGTTGTGTTCCTGTCTGGTTCCAATGTGATTTATGTGTTCCCTTATCCGGACTCTGAATTCTCTGTTCGTCTTTCCAATGTAGAACGCATTACATGCTCCACACTGGGCTAAGTATACCACATTAACACTCCTACAATCGGTGTTTGTCATGAAAAAGAATTCCTTTTCTATATTGGGCGATTTAAAAGAATGATTCATATTAATGTAACTACACTGGTTACATTTACCACATGGGATGGTATTATGGGTTCTCATTCTATGTTCTGAGTTGGAATTATGGCAAAGCAGCCTCTTCAGGTTCTTTTTGTTCTTGTATTGAAATCTAGGTCTATTCCCTACTAATTTCACAATCTCCTCATCTGCCTCCAAAATATCCCATCGTTCTTGAATAATACTCCTAATCTTACTTACATCAGTAGTATAATAAATGGGTATACTTAAATTCTTAAAGGTACTACCAAAATCCCTTCTATCAGGAGCATATTGGTTATAACTACTAGAAAAATACGGGCAGGCTACAGTGTCCCTTAATTCAATAACAGTTTCAATAGCTTTCCTGATTTCACTCCTATCATAGGACCTATTATGTAACCTCTCACTGAGTCCATCCAACTCATCCCTGAAACCCTGAAGGGTAGGGTTCAGTCTGGACGCTCTCATCGATTGTCCCAGTGCTACATTAGCAAAAACATGCATGGGATGCATGCTATCTCTATGTAGGAGTGTGTTCCTATAACACCTCTTCCTGTGTACTGAGGTGTTCACAATCCCATTGCTCAACCTCATGATATTCACATCTAAAAATGAAACAAACTCTCTCGATGAGCTAGAACTAAACTTCAAAAAGTCTACCGAGTTGTTCAAGAAACTTTCAAACTCCTTTAACTCAATCTCATTCCCTCTCCAAACCAAAAAGAGGTAATCTACGAACCTTTTATAGAGGCCGACATGTTTCTTGAACAGGTCAGAGATAAATAGTTGTTCATACTCCCAGTCTGCCATCACAATGTTGGCGTAGCTATTGGCACAGCTAGTGCCCATAGCCACGCCGTCATTCTGTAGGTAAATGTCCCCATCGAAAATGAAAACATTATTTTCCAAAATGGTCTCTAAAAAAAGTGCCATTAAATCCACCAACCTACTGTCCAAAGATGTATGTTTCTTCAAATAGTTCATGACCCATGTCACCCCTCTATCATTAGGTATAGCTGTGAATAAGCTATTTACATCAAATGTAGCAAAAATGTATTCATCAGCTTCCTCCAGTGTAGTGATATACTCATAGAATTGTAGCAAAAATTCCTTGCTATCCTTTAAAATACAAGGATTCTCTTCTACCACAGGTCTAAGATAGTATTCAACGAACAGGGAAAATGGTTCCGTTAGCCAACCTTGCCCCGAAACTATAGGTCTCATCGGGGGGTCGTGTAGCTCTTTATGTACCTTGGGGAGACCCTTTAGTACTGGTATCAAAGGGTTCACCACTCTCAAATAACAGGAGGTATTCTTATCAATCACATTACTCTTCAATAAATCTGCAATCATAGCATGTACCCTAAAAACTTTCATCCTGACATCTTCGTTTCGTAATTTACTGTAAGCCTTAGTATCATGTAATAACTGATTCACGTTCTCCTTATAATGTTCAATATCCATTATCACAATGGATCCCCCTTTGTCCGCAGAGGTGATAATAATAGAACTATCATTTTTTAATTTATCTAATGCTTGTTTCTGTGCGGAATTTAAATTGTTCCTCCTATAAAACTTCTTATCGGGGGATCCATGCCAGATAGCAATGTTATACAGAAACATGTTGGCAATGAAGCTAATGAGGTAGGTAACAAAATAGTCACCACCAATAAGAGTAATATGACAATTAATCATTATGGGGATGGGAATTTTAATACTTTAACTACCCCTTTCCCCATACAGACACCCCAATTCAGAGGGAGGACTCGGTCTATGAGTCGGGGTCGACAGAAACGGAAGACCCCGGATGCAGAGGTGGGAGGACCGACGCTGAAGAAAATGTGGGGGAAGAAAACGAGTCTATTGTGATAAATTTGTCCAGGAGACAGTTGAATAAGTGTGAAGTACAGGTACTTAATAGAGGTTTAAATTTTATTCCTAGTCAGCAAAGTGAGATTTCTGAGTCAATTATTGATGTTAAGCTATTTGTACGAAATATCCAGCTTAAATTAGACTATGTAAGGTAAACAGGCCGAGAGTGAAAAAAAAACACAATTGGACTGGCTGCAAAGAAGTTTTGTTTATGGTAAGCCTAAATGTCACCTTTATGCCCTATGATATGCAAGAAGCATTTGAGTGACATTCAGGCATACCTTTTAAATGCAACAGGAAGTCATTGGTATACTGGCGGATGATGGACTTCCACAGCAGGAATCCCAAAGATTACAAATACTGCAGCAGTGAATGTAAGGACATCTATAAGGTTCTCATATCAGCTTAGTGCTGGAGTGGAGAGTTAAGGAGAAGTGGACTGCGGGGGTGGGGTGCTCTGGAGGAGCGAAATGAGGTGTAGGGTGGAGGGGACGGATTACAGAGGAGAGTTGAAAAAGTTACTAGGTTAATTCAATGGCAGTGCAATTGGAGGAAATGTAATTAGGGGTGTAGTTGAAGAAAGTATAAATGTAGGTGTAGTGGGGGTGCATGTGAATTGGGTGAACAGCGGGGCTGCGGAGTGAGCCTGAGCAAAGTTAACATGAATGGAGTGGGTCCAAACCTATGTTCAGAGATAAAGGCCAAAGAAAAATAATCTGTGGTGTGTGGCACTTACATGACACCATGCAAAGTAACTATGCATAGGATAATACAAATGATATGTCTGTATCTATACTTAACTCACTCTAGTCATTTGTAACTCACTCTAGTCATTTGTAGCACTGTCGACTGACTTTGTGTATTTGTCCATCTGTGAAGTTTTCTTTCTTCTCCCCAGCACTCTAGTGAAAAATGGGTTTCCCAGATGGAAAATAAATAAATGCAAGAATCCAAGGATTTGAATTAAGTACTGCTGTTTTCTCCTGACCAGCTTTCCAATCTACCATATTTTCTACTCATTTATATGACAAATAGGGTTCTTACCTTGTGCACAACCACAGTGATCTATCTGGTGACTACTGTGCTGCCATTCTTATGCTGAATGAGTGTAAGATGCAGGTGTAGTGTGCACGAGCACACATTGCTTTGGTTGTGCTGTAATGTGCGTCACGTTAGTCTTGTGCCCTACCGTAGCAGTGCTTTGGCTGTAAAGCAGTCGACTGTCACTTCTCCCATTAGCTCTATGCTTTAATTATGAAGTGTGTTGTTCAGAGTGCCAGCACCATTCAATGCTGACCATGTATGAGCAGCTTTAAATTAGTGCTGCGCAGGTGGTAGTGCTTATTTACGAATCCCCAGCCTAGCTCTTCTTAAATTGATAAAATTTACGGAGGATGCCTCTTTAGTGCTTATTTCAGAACACAGTAATGAGAAGTTCACTGTGTCTTCCTACTGCTCTGTAATCACATGCTGACCAGGTGACCTGACAGCATCGACACAGAGTTTTTAACTCTCAGGCCTTTGAAGTGCAACATAGCCTTACTTTTTTCATTTTTACATCATGGTTTACTACTTATTAAACACAAGCTCTTGTGACTATCCTCTGACATGGAGAGTTAAATGATCAGTGCCTTGACATATTCATCAGTGCATATGACTATCTAATACACTGATGTACCATTATGTTAAAAAGTGTGTATTAAGAAATATCTCATGCTCACTGCCATAAACAGAAATCTGGATTGGTTCATAGGTTCATAGATTAGTACTAGACTAAATGCCCTCATGGGCCATTTTAAGCCTAGCCAAATACCACATATGAGAATCAAACCGTGAACATTGTGCTTCTAAGGTAAGCACCTTAACCATTACGCAAACATCCCACATAGAGAATGATGCACAGAAACCCTTGGTACATTATCTTATTTGTAAACCATACAGCAAACTAAAATCTGTAGAGCCTCATGTTGATTATTAAACATTTCTGGTGTGTCAAACTGGCTTATATATTGTGTTTGCTAAGATTATGTTATTCATATAACATGTTATTATTCTATTAGGAAGCTTGCTAACACATTCAGAAGTGTTATTCTCACTGATATCAATTTGTATTCTGAGCCCTGTCAAAAAAAAAGCCATATGCTACATTGCTTTTTGTGTAGGCTGGGCCATGACATAGCTCTCACTCAGTGGAAATGGAAAGGCAAGGACAGGCCAGAAAAGGGATTATTCACCAATTTGGCTAATCTATTTAAATCCCCAAGAAATGATCCTGTATGTCTGGTCATGCAAGATGACAGTGACCTACCATGCAGGATCCTGAGTAATGCACTGCTTTTACCCTGCTGGGGTAAATCTTAGTGAAGAGTGAATGGTTGCATGGTCTTACAAGTCAGGGGAGCATAAGACTGTGAACTTAAACCTTGCATGTGTGTTGCAGTCCCAAAAGGGGGTTACAGCTACCTTTTCCAAACCATTCTTCTAGCAATTCCATATGGTAAGTCCTGGACATAATTTGCCCACTAGCCAGTATTAGAAACACACATGCTAAGGTGGAAGGATATTAAGGCTTACCAGTTGAGTACTAATGGTATGAAGCAGCCTATAAACTGTTAAAGAATCATGTGCTCTACAGGAACTGGTTTGTAGTTCATGATGTACTAAAACAACGTTGCCCAGAAAAATCTGTTATTGTATAACCTGGGTATAATGTAGTATTGCATCACATATCTAGATAAGAACACTCACAAATGTTTCTATTTATCAACATCATTTTTTTTCTTTCAGGCTATTTACCAAAGAGCTCAAGTCTAGCAAAACACGTTTAGTGCACATAGTATACAAGTTATTTACTGAATATGCTGTGGGACTTTTAAACTGACTCATGGGGAATGCCTTCTTTGTTAGGTTCACAGGTATGATTTCAAGCTTATGACCAACTGGTTTTGAAACAAAGCTTGAATGCAATAATCCCTTGCTGATATTTTCTATTTCACATTACGCATTAAGATCATTTTTGTAGGATGTTAACAACTGACATTTGAATATAAAAAGAAAGCTTCAACTGTAATCTTGGAAGGAAGGTTGGGATGTAGTTATCCTATATTTTTTTACTGTTGATATTTATATTTAGCATTTGGTTTCCTCAGCAGGTGTTAACCTCTGCCCAGTGGTACATTCCAAGCAGATACTTTCAAGAATAACTGGATCAGACTTTGCTTTACAGACCAATCAGAAACCACCTATAAGGAAATGGTAAGAAACAGAACATAATGCCACTTCCTAAAGCATTTTTGAGTAGTTAAGTTTTCTATCCCTATGCTTTTTTTCTGCAGATGTATCATTGTTCCTTTTCAACTTGTTTTAGGTGATTTGTTCAAGGGGAAAAATACAGTGTTTTATTTAAAAATAAGTCAGATCAGTGAGTCAAATGTGATGTCTGTGGAGTAATTAGATGGGCCTCTTAGAATTAGATGGGCTTCAGAATTGAGGTTCTGACTTTGGACACAGTCCTTGGTCAAAGCTGAGATAATTCTCTGCCACTCACCACTACTTTTTAATGGTGGTAATTTTTTTGTAATGCCTAACCATGCTTTTATGAACAATGGTATGAAGTGTTTATATACCCTGTTGCATCGTGGAGACATTTCCTACTGGTACTCCACAGAATAAGCATCATGTAAGCTTGGTGGTACCTGTGGTGATGACATGCTCTTGAGAAATGGAAACAGTGGGATGCCATTCACTTAGTCGACACTCATGTGACATAACTGAATTGCTCTATGTACTGATCAATTGAACGTTTGGTTGAACGCTTGTTTTCGGTGACTTCCACATGGGGGCAAAGGTAAGGGGTGAGGCTTGGAGTTTGTATGCAACTGTGTATGCTTTAGGGTTAGGTAAGGGAACAGGCTTAGAGTGTGTCTGTGTGCAATTTTGAGTATTTAGGGATATGGTGGGTTAGGGGATAGATTTAAAGAGATAGTGTGTGTGTGTGTGTGTGTGTGTGTGTGTGTGTGTGTGTGTGTGTGTGTGTGTGTGTGTGTGTGTGTGTGTGTGCGCGCGTGTGCATGCACACGTGTGGTGAGTGTCCAAGCTGTCTTGTATAATGTTAGTGTTATGTGAAGGGCTTTTTGCAGGCAAGCTGCATGTTAGGGTTAGGGGGAGGCTTTGAATTAGTACATATTACTAAGGTGAAGGAAACAAAGGTGTCTAGCAAAGAGGTGGATGGATTGTGTGAGACAAGACCTGCAGCAGCTATGCATGACTATTGTAGAAGGTAGGAGAGTGGCACTGAATCAAAAGGGATTGCAACAGTTGACACAATACTCTGACCCCATGTAGAAAATGGGAAATAGAGGACTGTTGATGATGATGATGATGGTGACTAAGGTGGAACAGGGTAGCAAAGTGTAGGCTGAGGATGTGACCATTTCATTTTTGGTACTGCTGAGATATAGAACAAGTTCTGTGATGAGTAGCAAATCAAAATGTTCCCTACCCCTTGAACATTAGCTAATTGTATGTATCTTAACGCTTGTAATTTCTAGACATTCCATGTGTGTTGTTGCTTTCTGCAGTAGCAACGTTATCCTTATTGCTACTTAGTTTTGGGAACAGATCTAATTGTGAAGGGATATACATTTACTTCTGTTGATGTATTTTTATGATTTACCTTATTTATTTATTTACCAGTTTGTTGACCGATTTATTGTGGGAGGTTTGGGTTTTACCTATGGTGAGGGAATTGGTGGAAGCATTTAGGGTCTGCATTATTATTTTTGTAGAAGACTTTTTATTGTTTTATTATATCGTTTGGCTGGATAGATCATTAAGCAGTGGGAGTGTATCTTTTAGGGTGTGGAGCACAATGTGTTAACCATCATGGATGTGCTGTGGTGCTTGACAGACTGGGTATTGTTTGCGCTGGGGATGGGACTGGAGATGGAAGTCTCCAAACAACAAGAAGATAAATCCCGGATTACTGCCTGAAATACACTGTTCACAAGGATGCTGGATTTCTCAGGTCAGTGTAAGTTTTAAAAGTGGACTTCTTTTTTTCCATGAACTTTGTTTGATTGTAGTGTTTGGTGTACTGAAGGCAGAAGGGTTGACTGAGTGCTTTTTAAAAGTACATTATTGCTTTGTAGATGAAATGTACCTTTGCTTTTTTATTTTTTAAAATGTTTCTTTTTTAGACTAATTTATGTGACTTGTGGTTTGGACAGGCTTTTTTTTTTCCCTTTTGGGACATGATTTCTGTTTTTTTTTCTTTATCTTCTTTACTTTGCATTTTTTGGGCATTTTATATTAGGATCATCTGGTTCTTTCTGTTCCATGTGAACAGCATATTCCAGGCAGTAATCCAGAAGCCAATCTCTTGTTTGGACTGGATTAGTTTCAGTTGCAAAATCTTTCTGTGTACTGTTTTGTACAACTTTCTACAGCTTTGGGAGTTACGGTTTTCAGTGGGTGTCTGTAGTCATTAAATTGAAGGATCTGAATGTAAACATTTTAGTTTGTACTACATTTGTTAATTAAATGTTCAGTGTGATTTTTTAATTATTTTTTTGAGTTAGGGACATGGTTTAGATTGGTTAAATGCTGTAGTTACTGTTAGGAATGCAGTGTAGAAGCCAGTGTTGTTAGCGGGAACTAGGTCCTGTCTCATGGTGCTGGTAGAGTGATGATAGTTCAAATGTGGACCAGAGTGCAGACAGAGATATGTTCCTGTCACTTGTACTGTAACTGTTAGAATACCTGTAGTTAGCCACCCAAAGGAAGTACAGTACTGCTCCAAAAACTACAGTATTAAATCTGTAATGCAGAGTTAAACTACAGTATTAAATCTGTAATGCAGAGTTACAGCCACCACTGTAAGTGGAGATATAAATTACTAATGCATTATCCTGGCAACTTATTTAAGGAGAGATTTAAAGTACTAATGCCATGTTCTGGCTCCCAACATAAAATTTACTTTTTTATTGACTGCTATGTTCTGTACACTGATTTGAAAGGAGATTTCTTTTTCTCATCCCACCACTGCTGACTTCATGTATCTTTATGCTTGCTCCCTATTGCACCAGGTCTGTAGCTCCCACACTGTGGTAGGCTCCCTGGTGTGACCTGCATTGGTGTGGTCTCCTTACTAGGAGAGCGCCATATACATGGATTCCCCAATTTTGTGTTAGGTTACACCAGCCAGCACTACAGGGAGGGAATGGCCAAGTGAGGCCCCATCATACTGCAGCAGTCATTGAGAGATTTTTCATTGGCCTAACCCCCCCCCCCCCCTTACTGACACATTCATTGTGTGTGTGCGCTTGCCGAGTCATGAAGTGTAGCCTGAGGATGTGCCCATCTGACTGCAGTGACCATTCCTCAGCTGCACTGCCTCTCCAGCACAGCAACCTTCTCTGAGCCCTCCACCTGGGCTCCATGACAGGATCTACCCAGCTTGACCCTCCCCACCAAGATAGGCATGCTCATTCTCCCTTACCTTGCCATCAAGTTTCCCACACCACTGATCTAATTCAGGTCACCTGAACCATAGCCAGGGCTTTATTCCACATGACATGATTTTAAAGGAGATTTAAAACATAAGTACACTGTACAGTAAGCATAAACTGAGATTTATACTCTTAACATGTCCAGACTATCCATATACATTGACATTTGCATTGTTCAGCATAGTCATAGCTGGCTCATTTGGTGCCTGGAACCCCCCCCCCCCCGGTCCTGTGTTCCTTAATTTTAAATTGACTACAAAAACAATATCAGTATTCATTTTTGTAACAGCATTTCATAATTACCATCATTAGACTACTCTCAGATTGGCATCTGCTGATCATGCCCTCCCAACATCTTGTGCCCAGGGAAGCTGGCCTCATAATTACCCCACCATCATTACACTTCTGCTGATCACTACAACTACTGCAGTGTCCTGACCTTAAGTATAAACTGGTTGTACACAATTAGTGCAGTGAGGAGATGACAGCTTCACTGATGACCAAGAAGAAAGCAAAGTGGAAATTCAACAGAAAACTGCGGGCTTTGACAGCAATGTGTCAATCTTGTGAGCCAGTGCTGAGAGTTGACCCCACAAATTATTGAAATTTCAAGTCCAAAAAGCAGTATGTCAAATCAGTGAATCACAGAGCAGGTTCCCTTTTCTTGGCCTCTTCAGTTTAACATCTGACAGACACTCACAAAATGTTATTAGTGTTGATTAACACACATACACACAGACTTCAGGCAGCCAATCTACTCACCAGGATTTCATCCTTTACAAAGTAACCATAGCAACCGCAGCACAGCAACATGGAAAGGGAGCAAAAGAGAGGAAGAACTTGTTACCCATAAAATGAAATTACATTTCATAATTAATGAAGTTATAACAAAATAATTCAAGTTGACAGTGGCCAGCAGTGATCTACAAGAAATTTATGTGGGAAGGGGTCTCCCCATCTTTTCTCAGGTTAATACCCACATGACTGTTTAGTAACCCTATTTTTACATAGGAGTCATTTGGCTCTCCATTATGAAAACTGATCAACCAAGTTTATGTCAGTTCTGGCTGGCCCAGTAGGTCTGACACTGACTGTTGATAGATATTTCACAGGTGGCCACTCTGTACTGCAAGTCTTTAATGATAGAATGGTCTTTGCCCGCTGTCTGCTAATAACTATGCTCTTCAATTAGCAATGAAGGAGTCTCAGGGAAGACAGGTTATCTTGCTGGAGTGAGGGTTGAAAATTTGAATTTTTTTGGACTGTTTTTTTTTTCCATTCATTTTTGGTTTGGGTGGCTAGTAATGTGAGGGGCAGTGGGCAACTTATTAAAAGTCCTCTCTTCCCCACTGTACTGATGACGACTTGTTACAGGAAAGAAAAATATGATGATATCATACAAAACTTATTAGAAAGCTAAGTGTTCTGCCCCCCCCCTTCTTTCGGGAACGATACACTGGAACATGGGTTTAACACTAAACTTACTAACAAAGGGGCAAACTTGGCCAACCTCCATGTGATAATTTACATCATAATGCAAACTGGAATAAAAAACTGTGAAAACCTAAACTTGAATTGCCACCTACTATATTGTATCATGGATGAGAACAAGACAACTGGACTCACTTTTTTTGTTACAGATCAACGGTTGACTAAAAAAAAAAAATTTTGCAGCTTCTCAACATGCAGCCTATGTATATTAATGGAAAACAATGAAAGAAAAAAGGAAACACTTATAAAGTAAGAATTAAAATGATGAAATCAGTCAGAAGGTAACTTAGCTGATAAAGTGCTAAAATGGATACTCCAATAAAAGGCATTAAACAAGTTACTTATACTTCCACACTTTCCAAAGTATACTGAGAAGAAATTCCTGACTAAAGTGGTGTATCATTCATATCAGTGTGTTTCTTCTTTACCTTTTGTGTCTCTGCTTACACAATAAAAAATATTATTTAGTAATTAACTGTTTTTCAGAAAATGGAATAGGTGTTCTGGAAATGCAGTACCCACCAGTCAAATCCTCTTAGGGAAATATATCTATACAGAAAAAGCCTCCATATGATTCTGCAGGTATGATACAATTTTCAGGTGCCTTTATGGACTGTTTCATAAAAACTAGGAAATAAAAATGTGAAAAAAGGCCTTGAATGCAGTGGGTGAAACTTTTGCACTCTACTTATGAAAAGGGCAAATGTCTTTCACCCTGTTACCTAACTTCATATGCTACAAGCTCACAGAACCTTGAGGCGATTTATGAAGAATTATCAAAGCATGTCTTTAATGGGTCTCAAACCCTGTACAGTTAATGCTTGTAATCTAAATATATTCAGTTTGCTGAACAGTAAGCAATCTGCTGATTACTTATCAGTAAAAACTGAAACCGCATGACTAATTGTTTAGCATTTTATCTTTAAGGTATTAAAACTGCATGCTTTCATTGCTATATGAAATGCATACAGTACAACACGTCTATACTGTATGCGTTTCAAACTTTTGTCTTCTTTCTATATGTTCACTCTCCTTTCTCAAAGACACAAATCTAAGCAATACATACATTCAGTCTGGCATGTTTTCCCCCTTGAACTGAATATTTCTTATAGGGATGCCACCTTTTCAAATGGCCAAAGTGGGACATTTTTGGGACAAACATCAAATTTTACAGGCCGACACATACCCACGGTCAGTACAAAGGTTAGAACTTAAATTTTTTGCCTAAATAAAAGCTTATTCTTGTAGCATTTTAGTTGCTTATTCTGTTTCTTATAATATTTATGTATTTTAGATACAGAATAACTGTTTTATGCAACTATTACATAAAATATAGAAAATAATTTTGTCCTAATATCTCAGGACATTTGCCATTTTTACAATTTTTTTGTCAGACACAACTGCCCAAAGAGGGACTGTCCCTCACAAAGTGGGACAGGTGGTAACCCTAATTTCTTATTGCATTCATTTAACTGTTTCATCACTTGAAGTGCAGACCTCTGCATCAGGCAGCTGAATGTTCAGACAAACTCCACCACACTAAACTTCTGATAGATGCTATCTCGGTGCTGCAGAGGTAGTCACTCCATTCAGCCCAGGAAACATGGACACTGGCTGTTCTGAGCTCCAAAGATGGGCTAATCTGATAAGAGCCAAGCTCAGTTGATTTAGAATTTTCACTTTTCTTGTCTTGACCTTTTGCAGATAAAAAGGAAAAGTTGTTGCAGTGCAGATATTTATCCAATTATATTGCTATACTTTATATGCAAACAGTATGTTTCGGCCTTTGCTTCCTGATATTTATGTTACCACGCAGAAGTACTGTAGTGCTGAAGGCTGCCTGTCCTCAACAGAATATGACTTGTAAGATGGTAGTAGTTCTGTCCTTTTTTATATCTTCAGCTTCATAATTGATACACATATTAATGAACCAAATTAGCTAATATTAACATACAAATGTCATATCAGAACACTTGAATTAGGTACATTTTTCTTTAATAGAGAGACTTTTTTAAATTCACCCATGGCTGACAAGAATATGTCTTGTTTAGGGGACTATATATACTTTTCGTTTTGCCTTTAAAATTTTTACACAAAGTATCACTTTTTCCCCTTCACTGCTTTCAATAGAGTCAGGGGTCATGCCTACAGCCTTAGGCAGTCCATGGTTAAGTGGTGGATGCAGAAAAAGAGGTAATCAAAACAAGAAGAAGCCCAACTTATTATGACAGATGTAAACCATGATTTTTTTTGTAGTATCTCACTGAATTTTCCCTCCTTTACAGAGACAGACATTCTAACATGTCATGTTGACTCCAGAATGACGTCCTTTGGTCTGAGCAAGGCCTCTAATTCACTGTAAGAGTTCTTATGGTTTAGCAGAGAAGCTCTGTATCACTGTAACCATAGCGATGAGTGTAACTAGGTATGCACCACATAAACATGGTGCCAAATAATTTCTGAGGGTGCATCACTATGCCTAGATTACGGTCTCTAAGCCTCTCACCTCCAAAAACATAAATTAAATGAAAAAAGGACAAGTCAAGCAATGCATCCAAAGTGATATGCTGCTATTTGTCTTACTAAATGGCTCTGGTATAAGCATTTTCATATACACGTTGCATGTTAAATCACAGACACACACACACACACACACACACACACACACACACACACAAATTATATAAGAGAATAAGGCAGTGCTATTATTGGAGGGGAGTTGTATAAGTATACCCATGCGCCATGGGTACAATCACAGAATGTCACAGTAAATAAAGACTGGATGGTCTCAACTAGTCTCACCTAGTCAATCTTTTTTCTGTATATTATAGTTAAACTGCCCATATAATTTAACTGGTATTCAGTTTCCACTTCTATAAACGTTGCAAAATAGTGTTTTCTCCTCATTTTACTATGAATTATAAGGCCATTGCTGAATCAGGCATCTTCTGTTAAAAGTTTTTCTATGTCCATAGAAAGCCATCACTTATAAATATTTACGCATACTAGCTCTGTACAGCAGAAAAATAAAATTCTATCCTGTGTCCCAAATGACCTGGGTTTGACTAGTGACTTGTGTGCTAAAACAGCCAGCTGGGGAAATGGGTTAGCTGTTATCTGCGTAGGAGTCCCCCCCACCACCATTATGTCTTAGAGGGTATGCTCACTCAACAACAATCTGCCCTGGCTAGAAGACTCACCTTAGTGTTTTACTTGCATGATGAGCATCAGTAACATCCCTGGCATCTTGACTATTCCTAGCTGCTACTTAGTGACCTACTTAATTCGTACCAATCTACCTTTTTCATTCCCCCAAATATGATGCAAAACTATTTCTCTCTCCCTAATGTTTACTTTTCCTTGTCCTCTTTTAGCAATATGCCCTGGCTAGGAGACCCATCTTGGTGTCCTACTTGTGCGAAGAGCCTCTGTAACATCTCTTGCATCTGTGCTGAACAGACACGGCCGGACAGTTCCCAACTGTAAACTGAGTTTTCTACCAGCAAACGTCCTAAGAGAGGTTGTAAGTGACTGCTCTAGCTGTATCTTGCAACACTGATATTGCCTGCATCCTTCACTAGAATCACTGTTTATATATCAACCTAGTGACTGTATTCCAAAATACCACACACACTCTGTAGTCGAGCAAGCATACTCCCACTACATAATGGAGACCTGTTAGTTTAGCCCTGCATAAAAGGTAACTTAGTTTTTCTGAAGCTGTCTTTTATTTCTTTTCCCCCAGAAAGCCTTTACCTACATATTTTTATTCAAATAAGCACCTAAGCCAAGCTGATATTGTAAATAAACAATAACAGTCTTACCCCCACCACTTCTTATTTTTTTTCCTAATCCCTCTTTATTCCACATATTCTCAATATTTCTAAGGTATCTTTGCATTACAAATCACTGTTTTTTACTGGTATACTCACCTCACTGTTTCCAAACTTGTCTCCTATAAGCCCAGAACCAAAATTAGTATCTTTCAGCTGTTCAAAAATCTGCTATTACTGTGTGGGAACATCTACTCTAATCCAGGCCCAAATAACCCTTCCTCTCTTTCTTCTAGTCATAAAACATCAAAACTCAACAAACTCAAATTCTTCTCTATAAATGTACATAGCATGCACAATAAAAACACTGAGCTCTATGGCTGGATAACCTTGCATTCTCCTGACATACTTGTAATCTCTGAAAGTTAGCTCAAACCTGACATCAAAGTTGCTGAAGTACTTCCCACAGGATTTAACATGCTGAGAACAAACCATCAAAATAAAAAAGCTTGGGGAGTTGCCATAATTTACCCTACTCATCACTTTCTTACCCCCTTACAGTCATCCCAATCCTAATTTCAGTAATGCTAAACTACTCATCTCTAACTTTAAGCTAAACAACCACAAAAACCTTACTATATCTGCTCACTATATCCCACTGAACAACAATTTCTCTACTCTAGAAATTATATTATCTTGGGTTTTATCTAATTTTTCTTACAAAACTATAATCCTAGATGATGTGAGTATTGATTGGCTGAAACTCTCCACACATTTCCCTAGCTATAGTATCAACCTCTTTGGCTTTCCTCAGGTAATACATCACGCCGCTTAACCAACAAATCCAACCTCTTTGGCTCAGCCTTAGATTGGATTTTGGTATCCCACTGAAACAATCCTATATAATCAGCAGTACTCCCTGATGCTCTTAGTGGTCACCCCCCCATCACCAGACTTACCTCTCAACCTAACAAACAACACACTTATAAAATTATTTGTGACCTAACTAACTTCAATCCACTTATCTTCACCAATATTTTTAGCTCTATAAAATGCTCTTTACTTAAATACTTACCTCTTGATGAAGCAATAGATAATTTCAACACAATGTTTCTGAACATATTAAACAGCCTAGCCCCTCCTAGAAGAAAAATAACTGAATCGAATATCTCTCATTGGCTCTTATCACACAAAAAAATCCATTATGTGCAGCAGAGATAAGGCCTGGAAAACTTACATGAAAAATAAATCCCCTACTAAATTATTACACTATAGAGAACTGCAAAACCTCACCAAAAAATGTAATAAAATATAAAAAAATATTATTCAGGCCCTCAACATAGCCAATCTTAAAATATTCTGGCAGGCTATCAAAACATACTCCATGCTGGTACAAACTCTGTACCACAAGCTTCTACCAGCAGCACCGACACTAACATTGCCTCCAGATTTAATGCATATTTCATAGAAAACATTGCAACCATAACAAACAACTTATTTTCTATTAATACTGCCCCCTATCTCCCATATCCCCCTCTCAGTCTCCTTTCTCTCTCATACCTGTTCCTACATCACTCATTAAAAACCTCCTTAGTAATCTCAAACCCTGCTATTCTTCCTCTGATAATCTCCCAACAAATTTCTAAAAATTGCTGCTGGCTCTATAGCCTGCTCCACCTCTATACCCATCAATAGCTCAATCAATGAAGCTTATGTCCTTGCTCTTTGGAAAAAGGTCTTTATTATTCCACTTCACAAGGGTGGGAGCTCAACTGAACTATCTAACTACATACCTATTGCTATACTGTCACCACTATCCAAAATTCTCAAAAAATGCATTGGCAAACAACTCCTTAATCACTTGAATGAAAATAAATTTATCTTTCCTTCTCAGCATGGGCTCCATCCAGCACATAGTACCACTACAGCTCTCCTAACCTTCACTGATAGAGACAGTAAAGCCAGAGACATGGTTAATTTTGTCTCAACCCTTTTCCTTGATCTCTCTAATGTTTTTGATATTGTTTCTCATCCCAAATGTTTCTCATCCCAAACTCTTATCACAATGTTCTCTCCTCGGCTCTACTGACAACACCTTATTATGATTCTCCAGCTATTTATCCAGTAGTCACCAGTCTGTTAAATGGAACTCCACTCAATCCCCTTATATACCTGCCAGCATTGGAGTTCCACAGGGCTCAATCCTAGGTCCTCTCCTCTTTAACATATTCATTAACAGTCTTTCATCTGCATCCAAACAAGCTACTCTTATAGAATATGCTGCGAACTCAGCTCTAATCTGCACCTCCAATAACCCTACTCAACTATAAACCTAAACACAAGATGTCTTTAACTCCATCGAGAACTGGCTTACCAACAACCAGCTCTTATTATATCTCAAGAAGACAAAACTCCTATTATTCTTTCCCAAACAGCATTCTCTAGACAAACTAAACTTTAAAATAACATCATTAAATAATACAAACATTGAAGGTTTCCTCATTATAAACTATTACATGTCACAATAGATGACAACTTCAAATTTGATCTGCTCATAAACAGCACCATCAGACTAACCCACCAAAAACTAGGCATGTTATACAGGGCTAAATAATTCCTAACTAACCCTTGTAAAGTTAAACTTGCCACAGCTTACCTCCTGTCTTCCCTTCTCTATGCCTCCCCTATTATAACTAACCTAAATTCCTCCCTTAAAAACAAATTAAGTCACTGTTATAGCAAAATCACAAAAGTTGGTACAGGACAACCTTACAAGTCACACCACTGCCTATCTAATAAAAAACTAAGCTGGCTTGGAATTTCCACACCGACTTACCATGAATCAACTACTACTAGCTCACAAAATACTTTACAAGCCCTTAGTCTCCCCAGCCAGCTCAGACCCATTACAATACCACACTCCTCAGCACGAACTATGTTCTTCTCCCAATCACCTTTTATCTGCTTACAAACTACTAAGTTCAAATGGACTCTTCCTCTACTCTTACAGTGTAGCCAAGACCTGGAGGAGCCTGCCAGTATCTGTCAATCAAGTTTCTCATTACCAGACCTTCAAGACCATCCTTAAAGGACATCTTCCCAAATCCTGGATTTGCTCATGTTCTTCTCCTGCCTAGTCTATTGTTACCTCTAACTACACCTCAACCTATACCGCAACCACTCCAAAACTTCTCTTTCACCCTTACACTCTTTTCTCTCAACTACTACCTTTATTTTACAACTATCTCCACTTGTTACTTCAATACAAAGTTGTTATCATCGTTGTAATATACTGTACCAATTTATGAACTTTTCTCTGAAATGTCAACTTATCCTCAGTTATACCTTTGTATGTTGTTGATGTTTCTATTTGTGGAGCTTTTCTCCCCAGGCATCTGGTAAAAACAGGCAATCTCGGCCCAGTCAGACATTCCTGGTTACGAAATGTCAAATAAAATGAATAAAATACATGAAAAGATGACACCAGCTTAGAAATCCGGGGAAGGACTTGCAGCACAATCTGCTGCAAGGCTGACACCCTTTAGACGATGAGTGTCATAGCATGAGCAGTGCAAGGGCAGGAATGAACACCCATCAGGCAATGCATTCAGGTGCTGTAAGAAGCAATGGGCATGGATGGAGTTGCCCATGTTGGTTGGGTGGGGACTTCCACCCATTCTAGCTGCAACAGGAGAACCAGGGGTATATGGCCTTAGAGAGAACCCTGACAGCTGCCTGGGTGATGGCCCTTCCTAATGACAGAAGTCACTGAGATTATGGGGCAAGATGATGGATGGCATGATAAGGAGAAAAGACACAAGAAAGCACTAATCATGTCCCCTTCATTCATCCTTCTTCTAGGTTTCAAATTCTGTCCTTGTTCTTGAAAAAAAATTAATATGTCTTGCCTCATCTTCCTTTCTTAAAGGATTACAAATTGAGTTCCACTAATCTCTTCTCATATAGCTTGTGCTACAGACTTTGCATCAGTCTGAGTCAGAAAACCTTAATCCTGCTTACATCTTTTTGGAGATGAGGCCTCCCAAGTTCAGAGGAATACTTGAGATGAGGTCTAGTTTATAGCCATAGACTAGTGCATCCCCTTTTTCTACTAGTACCACATCTTATTATGCAGTTCAGACTGGCCTCTTCCAGCATTTCACACTAACTTCTTCAATGCTTTTTTACCTGTCAGATGAATTACAGGTGTGAAATCATTCTCATGGCGTAATAAGTAAAATTGGGAAGAGTCTGAGACTGAAAAAAGAGAAGCATTACCAGTAGAAAGAGAGATCTTGTTATCCCCTGCTACAAAAGAGTGGCGACATTCCGGTCTGAAGTGCTATCTGCAATTCTAAAGTCTGTCATTTACAGATCAGAGGTGTTCTTATCTGGTCTGTGCTCTACTAGAGGGATTGAAATTTATTTATTTAGATTTTTTGAGCTGGGGTAATGTGCTAATCAAGCAGACCTATTTCAGACATTTCTCGGGTGCAAAAACATAGTTATTCATTCTCTACAAGGTAAACATTAAAAAGTAATGTAATCATTTAAGCATGCATAGTTATACTAATGTTCTAATAATTAAGAGAATACAAAACAATAACATCACACAGAAAACAGTAAAATCAAATTTTAACGTATGAACAGCATAAGTATTTCAATAACGAATTAATCCAGTTTCTTGCTGCTGGATTAATGAATGAGCTCCAGGTTGAATAACATAAAGCTAACTAAACCAGCAAGTTAAAATTAAGTAGTACTAAGTAAATTGGGTCAAACAAAGCATGTTAGGAATTTCCACTAAACTGTTCTTATTGCCTGCATTCATACATAAATACAGATATTTCATGCACGGGCAATAGTACCCTTCTAGCCTGCTAGTATACCAAAACAATTATTCCCATAATAAGTGTCCAGGTTGTTTTTAAAAAAATATCTTAACTAGTGCTTGCTTTAATGTAATTTGTTCCAGACATCAGCTAATCTCTCACTGAACCAAACAGTACCCTTCTCATGCCTGCACAATCTTCTACATGGGTTGTTTAATGATTCTGTACTACTTTTTGATAACCCCAAACATTCTCGGAGGAAGTTGTTTCTATATGCCCTATATACCTGAATAAGGTTTTTTCTTAAGCTTCTATGTGAGTCACTGTGCAAGTTCAGATATTTTAGTAGTTCATGTTTGTTTGTTTGTCTTTTTGGCTTTTCCCGGTTAGGGGTCGCCACAGTGGAACTCCGGTCCACTAATGATTGGCAGTAGATTTTTTTATGGTGCCGAGTTGCCAGCCCGATGCCCAACCTTCAGTGAAGGCACGCCCATACATGCATGTCTTTCGAACACCACTCGACCGCGGGGAGGACATGCAAACTCCACACAGAAGGCACTCCAGCCGAGAATCAAACAGGAGAACCTCTGGCTGTGAGGCAAAAATGCTACCGCTGCACCACCATGGCATATATTTAGTATTTCATAATAACTTAAATTTTCACATTCATGTATATCTGTGGTATATTTCTGCTGTACTCTTTCCAATTTACTCATGCTTGTTTTCTTATAAGGTTTCTATATTATTATTCCATACTCAGGTTTGGGTCTAATGTAAGCAACAATGATTTCATCTTTTCTCATTTCCTAGACATTACATATCTTTTATACAACCTATAGTTCTACAACTATCATTAACCAGTTGGTTAGTATGATTAGGAAAAGTCAAAGCTGGATCTACCCATATACCTAGATCCTTAAATGATTTAAATCCTTAAATGAATCTACAGTTTCAATAACTATTAAATATTCAGCTTTTAATCTATGTCTCCCAAAACTGATATCCTTGTTTTTGATGTATTAATCAGCATATTATCCTTGTGTACCCAAATGGTCAGTTTAGTCACGTTCGTTTGCAGACATGCCCTATCTGTAACACATGCAATTAGTTTACCCATTTTCAAATCATCTACCTACTGACTGCTAAATCCATGTACTACACCATAACATCATAGTAAAAATGTATTTGCTGATTAACTTATTATCAGGAACTAAGTAATATATGATATCAATTGCCTTATATTTTCTAAAACAGAATTTGATTGGCAAAACTGATATGGTAATAATTTAACTAGTTCATGGGTGCTTGCAGGTTAACATCATAGTAAAAATGTATTTGCTGATTAACTTATTATCAGGAACTAAGTAATATATGATATCAATTGCCTTATATTTTCTAAAACAGAATTTGACTGGCAAAACTGATATGGTAATAATTTAACTAGTTCATGGGTGCTTGCAGGTTTTCTTGCAGTTCCTAATCATATAGTTAACTTACAGAGATGCCTTCTATGTCTATACATAGCTGCTGCTTCATTTATTATGTTGGTAACTTCTCTTTAAGGGATATATTAATAAAGATCCTTTATAACACCTTCTCACTCACCTGATTACCTGAGGCCTTCTTCTTGCTCATTTGGCTGCTTCGCTGCTGTGCACTGTGGGAAGAAAGATGTTAATTATTTATTTTCATCTGTTGATCAGGAAAGTCTGACTGAGCAAAAAAAAAACTTTTCAGTGCTGGAGCAGGGAGAATACCTCACACAAACATTATGCAGTACTATACATTAAATATAAAGAATAGATTATACACACGATAACAACTGTAGTATAGATACACAGGATTAAAAAAAACATTCAATAAAATATGTGAATGTAATTCAAATCCTGCAATATTATACTGAACCTACACTGACATATATTGGATAAAAAGAAATTACATTACAATACAGTAGTAGATATTTGTGAGTAATAAAACTGGGTACTTTGATTTGATACTAAACATCAAGATCGGCTGGAAAGAGAAAATACTGTGGAGTGTTGTATATGGCTAAATGAGAGAGAGGCATAGCAATTGATTTGTACTTCGGAAAAATTCCAAGAGTGAGAAATGATACAAGACAGACATTTTGAAACACAGCAAAGGTTTGGCGGCATAAAATTAAATTGAATATAGTAGCATTAGGACGCGGTAAGTAGCAAATAAAATTTTTTGGTGCTATTTGGAGTTATTTAGATATTGCTTAAGGTGACTTTTGAAGAGTTTTAGTTTTTACACTTGCTTTAAGTATAGTAATAGGGAATTCCAACATTTGGGGACAGGGCAGGAGAACAGTGAGTAACCAGCAGTATTATTAGATATGGTGGTATGTAAAGGTGATTTATTTTGAGAACATAGCTCCCTGGCTGGGGGATATTTTATAGTATGTTGTAGTGTTGGACACTTTTCTTGTTTATGTATTTGGTTACAGGCAATAAGTAGTTGTGAGCAGGTAAGATATTGTGGGAGTTCTAGCTAATATAGTTGTTATAAGGCTATGCAGTGTTGACTTTTTATGTAGACTGTGGGTATATCTAACCATTTTGTTGTAATATCTATCTAGTTGGTCAGGATAGGGGCGTTTTCTAGTTCTGCCAGGGAGATAGTGTTAACCGCTATAAATAAACCAAGTTTATGGTGTTTTTAACCGCTTGGAGAATGTGCAGATCAGAATTCAGGTTTGCCTCTATTGTGCCTACCAGTGGCTTTCATGGATGTACTATTTCTATTCTGGTGTTATTTTTCAGGGAATATTTTGAAAGATTGTTTTTGGTCTGGGAAACGTTTTGGGGTAAAGAGCAACTTTTTGTTTTGATTTAGAAGAAGGTGACATTTTTTTAGTCGTGTTTTAATAGATGAGAAGGAGTCATGATTTTTAACACCTTTATTAAAATATCACTGAAGACACAGGCAAACATGCATGAATATAAAAGAAAACAAACCGTATTAAAATGTTTCCAGTTGCATACATTATACATCACATGTTGTTTTTTATAACTATCCTCAGTCCAACAATACATAAATTGCTCAGTTTCTGCATTCCCTTAAACCTCACTTCCCCTGAACATTATTCTGCATGTATTTTTCTTACAATTCCTATTTCTAGTTCTTTATCACTGTTACAGTATTAATACAGTTAATATAGACTTTGATTTCCATTTTCTAGTAATTGTGTTTTGTGACAGCCACTAGAATTAACCTTAACAAGGCCTTACTATTCTGTATCTGCATACTGTATCTTTACAAATCTTTATCTGTTTGTGCTTTCTCTAGTGCTACTGTCTGTAGACTATTGTCACCACCCTTCCTCCCAGTTGGTGTCTTGCTCTTATACTTGGTGGCTTTGCAGTTGCCCGCCCCTACTGTAAATCTGATCTGTGACACTCCTGCCAGTCTAGTGTCATTAGTTCATTGCCTTAATATTTCTACAACTCAAATGCTCTAGTTGCACTGCATCTGAAGTGTTTGTGTGTTTTAGCTGCTTTTCTGTATATATAGACTTCTCTGTTTCTTTAACTAAATAAGCTCTGCAAAGTTGTTTTATTGTATTCCTGCCTGTATTTCTGAGTTTTTTGCACTTTTAAAGTTTGTTTTTGCTAAGTTTACCTGGTAGGCTACACACTCAAGTGCGCTAGCTGAATTAAAGCATTTACTGTGTTTCTGTACCTAATTTCTGCTACTTTGTAAAAAAAAAAATCCTTGTTTCCCACCTTTACTGAACTAGAATAGTCCAGTCTTCAGGTATTGCTGATCTCTGGGCTGTGTTATAGTTCCTGTGTTGCTCATATCCTTATTTGGATAGGAGGAAGCTTCTTTGTTCACCAGTGAGAGTGGGGAGCTCTGAGCAACCTATCTGTCTCTTGAGGAGTGGTTCCAGCCCAGTGACCTGTAGCTTATTGGCCATTTTGGGCCATTTCCTATCTCTTTCTAACCTCCTACTTTAAAGCCAGCTTTAGCAGCTTTTGCTTGTAATTTAAAGTTTGTCCTGTTTGTTGCATTTACCTGTTGAGGCTACACACTCAAGTGCGCTAGCCTGTGTTACATATTTATTGCATTTTTCTACTGTTTGTTGCAAAAAAGAAAAGAAAAAAAAATTATCCTTGTTTCCCATCTTTCCTGACCTAGAGTAGTCCAAATACAGGCTTTGCTGTATTCTGGACTTTTGGAAAGTTCCTGTGTTGCCCATTTCCTTTTTTGGATAAAGGGAGGCTTCTTTGCTCACCAGTGGCAGTGGGGAGCTTAGAGCAGCCTATCTATCCCTGGAGGAGTGTTCCCAGCACAAGAATCTGGTAGTTCCTGTGTTGCCCATTTCCTTTCTTGGATAAAGGGAGGCTTCTTTGTCCACCAGTGGCAGTGGGGAGCTTGGAGCAGCCTATCTATCCCTGGAGGAGTGTTCCCAGCACAAGAATCTGGTAGTCTATTGGCTGTTTTGGGCCAATTTTTAGCTCTTTCAAGTCCCCCTGTATAAAACCCACTTTGGTGCAGTTTTTGCACTTGTTACTACTCAGCCAAGCTCCTTGTGGTCCTGCAGAGTGGTGCTAGCAGCAGAGAGGCTAAAAGAGTGACTGCTAACCTGATAAAAGTGTTTGTTTTCCTGCTACTACCTGGGCGACTGTCCGATCTAGCTAAACTGCAAGTATTTCTGCTTCTTGAACTGTTTTAAACTGTTTAAAGTTGTTTTTGCACCTGCACTTTTAAAGTTTGTCCTGTTTGTTGCTTTTACCTGTTGAGGCTACACACTCAAGTGCGCTAGCCTGTGTTACATATTTATTGCATTTCTCTGCTGTTTGTTGCAAAAAAGAAAAGAAAAAAAAAATAGCCTTGTTTCCCGTCTTTCCTGACCTAGAGTAGTCCAAATACAGGCTTTGCTGTATTCTGGACTTTTGGAAAGTTCCGATGTTGGCCATTTCCTTTCTTGGATAAAGGGAGGCTTCTTTGTTCACCAGTGGCAGTGGGGAGCTTGGAGCAGCCTATCTATCCCTGGAGGAGTGTTCCCAGCACAAGAATCTGGTAGTCTATTGGCCATTTTGGGCCAATTTCTAGCTCTTTCAAGTCCCCCTGTATAAAACCCGCTTTAGCGTGGATTTGCACATAGAGCAGCATCTGGCAGCGCCGCTTAATTGGGTTTAAACCATTCTCGGCTCCACAAAGTCTGCTCTTCACTTTTTCCCTTAGAACTGATCTAGTTCTCATAATAAACACCCTATTCCCACTCTAAAGCCTGGCACTTGCTCACTAAAGCAATTATATAAGTCAGCACTAAAAAATTAAAAGCACTACACCCTCACAAACTCCCCTTGAGTATTCTGTTCCCCAAATGGCCCTTTTTTTCAATTATAAAGGAATTCCCAATACTATTCTAGCATGTCCAAAGGTCATTTGTCAATCTCCTCTCCGGTCCAGCTGGTGAATCTGGGAATCTTGAGGCAATGTTACAACTGCCTCATGTACACAGACAACCCTCTACACCTCCCAACAAATTCCAACACATGTGAGAGATGCAACCATATAGCAAAACTGGAGGCTAAGCTCTCTCAACTCAGTACTGGCGTAACCAGTCAGGAGGAGAAGGAAACCACACTCACTACAATTCCAGTCTCACATAGACCTACCACGACAGCAAACCAAACACATAAACACACAAAAACATACTCGGAGGCTGTAAATAAAAATCTGCCTAAGCAGCAGAGACCTCCAAAGCAGACACCCAAGCAACCGCTACCCCAAAACAAAACACGTGCAACACATAGCTCACAAAGCCAGTGTGCCGAACAGTCACAACCCTTAAGGCTAAACAACACACCTGATACAATTGTAATAGGTGACTCTATCGTCAGGCACACTGACGTCCCGCTCACCAGGCTGAACAAGGAGAAGGTCATGGTGAGCTGCCTGTCAGGTGCTAGGATCCTCCACATAACACAAGAACTCGGGTCACTCCAAGGCAAGTACAAATATGACTCAGTCATTGTCCATGCTGGTGTGAATGACCTGAGACCTACCTCCCTGGACTACATGAAAAGAGACATAGAGGAGCTCTCTGAGCATGTAGCCCAGGCCGGTATGACCCTGACCTTGAGTAGCATCTTACCCTCACCAAGAATGATGCCACAATATGAAGACAAGATGATCAATTTCAACAATTGGCTTAAGTATTGGTGTCATTCAAAGGGGATCCAGTGCCTGTCTGCCTGGGATGACATGCTCGACAAGCCACGATGATTCGCTAGGGACGGCTTGCACCTGTCAGCCCTGGGCTTTTGGATATTGGCAAAGGCTCTTGCCACCCCCATAGTGCCTTTTTTAGGCAAGGCTCAAAAGACAAACCCACCTCCATAGGTATCACAAGGGATAAGAAACTAAGAGTAATGCTACTCAACGCCAGAAGTCTAAACCTCAAGATGCACGCACTCGAAACTCTCCTTAGCATGGAGAACATCGATATCTGTGCAGTAACAGAAACCTGGTTCAAGGCTCCTGAGAGCACCCCAGCACTACCAGGTTATACCTCATACCATGTTTTTTGGACCAAAAACTTGGACCGAACCACAAAAGGAGGGGGAGTATCAATATTCGTCAAAGATACCCATACCTCCAGGTTGGTGGCACAGCACGAAGCATCAGAGACTATCCATGTGCAACTAACAGTGGGTAAAACTGCCTTCCAGTTTATAGCCTGCTACAGACCACCCTCCCAAACCCAGGAACCCCACTCGGCCTTCCTGAGAACACTGGAAAATATGAAGGTCTCTCCAAACACCATTATATTGGGTGACTTCAACTACCCTAACATAGACTGGGAGCATTACTCTAGCTCCAACACCCTATCCCAAAGGTTCCTAGAATTTATAAACTCAAATGCTATGGAACAACTTGTTGCCACTCCCACAAGAGGGAAAACATACTGGACCTGATCATCACCAACATGGGGACTCTATGCTCCAGACCAGAAGTGTATCCCTCACTGGTAAGATCAGACCATAAACTAATCTCACTAGATATTCACATCCCGACCCCAGCCCCTGCCCAGAAAACCACAGTGAAAAACTTCTCTAAAGCAAATTTCACACTCCTCAAAACCAAGGTGGAATCCTTCAAAGCCCTCGGTCCTGTGGAAAATATAGCCCAGACTGCAGAATTCTTTATAAACGCATTCTATGAACACCTTCAGGAATGCATGGATCATGCAATCCCAAATAAAACCAAGACCCAATCCTCCAAAGTTAGGCATCCTGTCTGGTGGACCCCAGCCATAAACAAACTATACAATAGAAGGAGGAAGCTACTACATGATAGAGCAAAATCCCAAAAAGGGAAGGCATCTCTGATCAGTATTGGCAAAAAACTACGGGCACTCATAAAATCATCTAAGGCCAGCTTCGAGAGAAAAATTGCACAGGACACTAAGGATAATCACAAGGCTTTCTTTAGTTATGTTAGGAACCTGGGTGGGAATTCCCAGATATGCTCAGAATTAGTCCAAAATGACAAAAAATACACCAAACCCACAGACATTGCCAACATCCTAGCTGACAGGTTCAGCGCAAACTTCTCCCCCCCCTTCCCCAACAAAAGGGCAAATATCTATCCCAGCAGAGTGCTGCCCCCCTGACATCTCAGATGCTCAGGTAAGAGCCACCCTCTACAAAGCAAAAAACACAGCATCAATGGGACCAGACAGTGTCCCTGGCTGCGTTCTACATGAACTCCAAGAAGAACTAAACCCAAACATAAAACTACTGTTTAATCTCAGCCTTACTACAGGATATGTACCCAAAGAGTGGCATACAGCAACAGTGGTCCCCCTCCACAAAGGTGGTGCCTCAACGGATCCTGGAAACTATTGCCCCATAAGCTTGACTAGCTTGGTCTGCAAAGCTATGGAAAGGATCATCATGGACCTCATAAATAAAGATATTGGGGACCTACAGACACTGGATCCTACCCAGTTTGGCTTTGTTAAGGGCAGATCCTGCCTCTTAAACCTGGTCATTTTCTTTGAAACAGTCACCAAGGCCATTGATGAGGGGAAGGTGGTCCACACAGCCTACCTGGACCTTGCAAAAGCCTTCGATACAATACCCCACTCGGGCATTATAGATAAGCTCACCAGCTTAAATATAAACCCCTATGTCACTAGATGGGTTGCAAACTGGCTCAAGGACAGAACCCACATGGTTAGAATTGCTGGAGCCATGTCAGACTCCAAACCAGTTACAAGTGGCATCCCACAAGGCTCAGTCCTGGGACTTCTCTTGTTCGGTATATATTTCTTGGAGGTACAAGCTGACATGGAAGGACTGTGGCTGACAAAGTTCGCAGATGACTACAAACTGGGTGCCATAATAGACTCTCCAGCCAACACAAGCATTCTACAAAAGGGCCTCATAGAAACAGACAACTGGTGCCAGAGCCATGGCCTCAAGCTAAACGCCAAAAAGTGTATAGTCATCCCCTTTGGCAAAAACAAAGTGCCCACAAATTACCACATAGGTGGTAATCCATTAAGTACGGAAGAAGTAATTAGGGACCTGGGGACCCAAGTTGATAGCAATCTCTCATTTGACAACCATGTGGCCAAACTGGTTAGAAAAACATTTTATATAGCCCACCTAATCATGAAGGGATTCACATCTAGATCAGGGGAGGTCATCGTGCCTCTTTACTCATCCCTCATCAGGCCCATAATTGAGTACAATGCCCCTTTTGGGATGCACCTTACCAGACACCTGCAGCAACTGGAAAGACCCCAAAAGTACCTCACCAAGAGGATCAAAGGGCTCAAACAGATGCCATATGCTGCCCAGTTAAAGAAACTCCAGCTCTACTCAGTGGCATACCGCCTGCTCAGAGGCGATCTGTGCTTGACGTATAAAGCCATGTCCAATCCGGAATTAATGGACATGCTACACCTCAGAAAATCCAAATCCCATCGAGCTACACGCTCGAGAGACTTGAACCTCAGCACTGAAATAAATAGGACATGCTGGAGGAACAGATTTATAACCCAGAGGCTCCCTTCACTCTGGAATAAAATCCCAGTCCAGGTTAGGCAGAGTCCCTCATTGACTCTCTTCAAGATGAATCTTAATGAGTGGATGGGAGATAGTAGGTTTACCCCGGGTATCACTTCTGTGTCACTGTTAGACAGAGGCACAGTATACTAACCTCGAAAAAGAGCATAGCAAAATTCATTTAAAATGGGAGCCAAACACACTCTGGCTAGGCTTATAAATGCCCTAGGGCAGATAGCCTAGTATGAACCTATGAACCTATGTCTAGGCATTTCTGATTCTATGTCAGAGCTCAAAAGAATCATTTAGGTTCATAGGTAAGTACTAGGCTATCTGCCCAAGGGTATTTATAAGCCTAGCCAGAGTGTGTCTGCTTTCGCTACCCCATTGATTAATTAACTGAGCGTCTGTCAAGCAGAGCCAATGAAGTGATCCCAGGGGTGTATTTTCTGTTACCCATCCACTCGTCAAGGCTTCTCTTGAAGGGTGTTAGTGAGGGGATCTGCCTAATATAGTTAGGAATTTTGTTCCAAAGCATGGGGAGTCTCTGTGATAGGAATCTATCCCTCCAGCATGTTCTATTTATTGTTGTGGTGAGGTTTAACTCACTAGAGCACGTGGCTTGCAGTGACTTGGATTTTATTAGGTGGAGCATGTCCATCAATTCTGAGTTGGACATGACTTTGTAAGTCAGACAGAGATCACCTCTGAGTAAGCGATATGTTATTGATTTCAGCTGGAGTTTTTTTCAGTCGGGCTGCATAACACATATGTTTGAGGCCAGTAATCCTCTTGGTAAGGTGCTTTGTGGTCTTTCCAGCTGTTGGAAGTGTCTTGTGAGGTACATCCCAAATGGGGCATTATACTCTATGATGGGTCTGATGAGT
This sequence comes from Protopterus annectens, assembly GCF_019279795.1. Lineage (NCBI taxonomy): Eukaryota > Metazoa > Chordata > Ceratodontiformes > Protopteridae > Protopterus > Protopterus annectens. The sequence continues at coordinate 619,665,826 of NC_056750.1, read as the reverse complement.
GATGAGTAGAGGGGCACTATAACCTATTTATTTCTAGATGCAAACCCCTTAGTAATTAGATGGGCCACATAGAAGGATTTCCTAACTACTTTGGCAATATGATTGTCAAAGGAGAGATTACTATCTACCTGGGTCCTCAGATCTCTTATTACCTCTTCTGTATTAAGGGGGCTGCCGCCTATGTGGTAATTTGTGGGTGTTTTGTTTTTCCCAAACGGGATGCCTATGCATTTTTTGGCATTTAGCTTGAGGCCATGACTTTGACACCAGGTGTCCGTCTCAGTAAGGCCTTTTTGAAGGATGTCCCTGTCAGCCAGAGTCAATTATGGCTCTCAGTTTGCAGTCATCGGCGAACATGGTTAGCCATAGTCCTCCTGTGTTTGCCTGTACTTCTGAGAAATATATGCTGAACAGTAGGGGTCTCAAAACCAAGCCTTGTGGGACACCACCTCTGACTGGTTTAGAGTCAGACCTGGAGCCTGCTATTCTTACTGTGTGTGTTCTGTCTGTAAGCCAGTTGACAACCCATCTTTGTGATGTAGGGGTTTATGTTCAGGCTGGTGAGTTTTTCTATAATACCTGAGTGAGGAATGGCATTGAACGCCTTGGCGAGATCAAGGTAGGCTGTGTGAACCACCTTTCCCTCATCTATGGCCATGGTGACTGTCTCGAAGAAGTCAACCAGGTTTAGTAGGCATGATCTGCCCTTAACAAAGCCGAACTGGGTCAGGTCAAGTGTTTGGAGATTCCCAATGTCTTTGTTAATGAGTTCCATGATGATGCGCTCCATAGCCTTGCAGACCAGGCTAGTCAGGCTTTTGGGGCGATGGTTACCAGGGTCAGTTGTGGCCCCTCCTTTGTGAAGCGGAATAACCGTTGCTGTGCACCATTCTATGGGCACGTAGCCTATGGAGAGGCTGAGGTTGAACAGAGTGTTTAGGTGGGTGTTAGTTTGTTCTGTAGTTCGTGCAAGACGCAGACTGGGACACCATCTGGCCAAATTGATGCTGTGTTTTTGGCTTTTGAAAGGGCTGTTTCCATCTGTGCTTCTGTGAGTTCCAGGACACTACATTTTACTGGTATTGTTGTGGGCCCTTTTGAAGGTGAGAGGGAGGTGAAGTTTGCACTGAATCTATCTGCCAGGATGTTGGCAATATAAGTCGGTTCAGTATATTTTGTGCTATTTTGCACTAGCTCAGAGCATATCTGCGAGTTGCCACTTAGATTCTTGACATAGCTAAAGAAGGCTTTGTGGTTATCTTTCGAATCCTTGGCTATTTTTCTTTCGAAGTTAGCCTTGGATGATTTTATGAGGGACCTTAGTTTCTTACTGATACTGATCAGGGATGTCTTTCCTTTTTGGGATTTGCATTTTTTCTGAACTAGTTTCCTCCTTTTGTTGTATAACCTGCATATGGCAGGTGTCCACCTGACTGGTTTCCTTCTCTTAGGGGATTGAGTCTTAGTTTTGCTAGGGACAGCACAATCCATGCATCCTTGTAGGTGCTCATAGAGTGCAATTGTAAAGGATCCTGCATCTTGGGCAGTGTTATCATTTAGCGTGGGGGCTGTAAAACTTACCACCTCTGCCTTAAGTAAAGTGAAGTTTGCTTTAGAAAAGTTTTTCACTGTGGTTTCCTTGGTTAGGGGTAGTGGTGGGATGTGGACATCCAGGGTGATTAGTTTATGGTCTGATCTAACCAGTGACAGGCTGACCTCTAGTACGGAACACCTGTCGCCCATGATGGTGGTGACCAGGTGCAATTAGTTGTGGCCTCTGGTAGGGGAGTTTACCAGCTGATCCAGGGCATTTGAGTTGATAAATTTCAGGAAGCGCTGAGCCTGGGAGTTTGTACTCAAGCAGTTTTCCCAGTTAATGGTAGGGGAATTGAAATCACCCAATATCAGGGTGTTCAGTAGGACCTTCATGTTTTCCAGTGTCTCCGGAAAGGCGGAGTGGTGGTCCTGGGTCATGGAGGGTGATCTGTAGCAGGCCACAATTTGCATTGCAGATTTGCCCGATGTTAGTCGCACATGGGTGATCTCAGAGGTATCATGCTGCGCCACTAACTTGGAAGTGTGGGTATCCTTGATGAATATGGATACACCCCCCCCTTTTGTGTTTCGGTCTGTGTTCTGTGGCCAAAATGTGTGGTATGAGTTATAGCCCAGGAGTGCTGGAGTGCTCTCTGGAGCCTTGAACCAGGTTTCAGTTACTGCACAGATGTTGACGTTCTCCATACTTAGGAGTGCTTCGAGCACATGCATTTTGAGATTTAAACTCCTGGTGTTGAGTAGTATAACGCTCATTTTTTACTTGTGCTGTTTACAGAGGTGGGTTTGAATTTTTAGCCTTGCTTAAAAAAGGCACTAAGGGGGCAGCAAGCGCCTTTCCTTAATTGCATCTATTTGCTCACCCAATATATCTGACAGAGTACTCTGAAGGGAATTTTTTAAATTTGTCAACTCATTACACTCCCAAAATATATGTTCCCAGTTAACTCTTTCTTCCCAATTATACCTCCAAGATTTGCCTTCTCCCTGAGGAAAAAAATCTTTGAAGTCTCCTTGAGATATAAAAATAGATATGCAAACACTTCCAAGCATAAATCCCAAATCATCTGGATTTTGTTGCATACTTGGAAGCCATATACATGTCCTTCCATTGTCCCCTTGTAAGTTGTTTATCCATCTTGTTTCTCATTTTTTTCTAATCTCCTCTGATGGATTCTTATAGTTATCACACAATATTTTACATGTCCTATTTATCCTTTTTAAAGAGCAGTTTGTGTTCTAGATTTAACTAAAAACTCTACCAGAGCAGGTCTTTCACTTAGGATACCCCTATCTATTTCTCTTTGCCTATACTCTGATATTAATCCCTGGTAGGGACGACAGCCTCTAGCTTGTAGACCAAATGTCTTCCTGGCCTCATCCCATTCTATTACCTTTCCTTCTCTAGTTATTTGCTGCCAATACCTTGAGTCCTTTGCAAGTTTTCTCTAACAAATTCCAGACCCCTCTTGCCTATTCTCTGTAGTCCCTAATTGCAGTCATCTCTATCAGCAAAATCTCCTGTTTCCAGTATTGTATTGGCTTAGCTCTGTGAATACTTTCTGCTACTTTATGAATATTATATAGTGTTTGTGGTGCAACAGGAAGTACACTAGCCTATGGTGCAGAATGCTGTGGGTTTCATTTTCACACCAGGTAGATTTTTTACTGATACTGCAATGCAGCATAAGGGAGTGCTGCACTCCTGAGTGTGTTGTCATTTGGATGAGACATTAAACTGAGGTCCCATCTGCTTAAGTTGGCGTTAGCTCAGATGGATAAAAAACATTCCATGGCAGCTATCGAGAAGAGTAGGGGTCCTATATATACATATATATATATATATATACATATATATATATATATATACACACACACACACTCATATTTACATATTTATACAATTATTTTGATTAATGGTCATATTTGATACAGCAAAACTTGCCATTTTATATTGAACCCTACTCCTTTTCCCATAACTATAATCTAATCTTCTTTAGTATAAGCGGCAATACCCATTTTCCATTAACATAACCTCATTAATTGATTCATTCCATATGACCCAAATTGCATGGACAATTTTCTTATCTAAATCTGTCTTCACATTCTTACTTATATTTTCATAATATCCATATTCAATCATGTCCATCTTTTTATCTTCAAATTTTTTTACACTTACAAAAAAAAATCTGTTCTAATTTATTCCATAATTTTTTGACTGTCCCACCTTTTAAAAATATGTTTTGTTGTTTCTTCTTCCCCACAATATAAACATGTTCTCTTAGCTTTCTTTTTTTCTTTATTCCCAAGCTCCACAAAAAATCTTGAGATTCAACATTATGTTTACACTACCTAGTTCTTTCTTTAATTACTTTAATCTTTGCTTCTGAAAAATTTCCCATGGATTTACACAATAATATTTCTTCATAAATATTATATTACCATGTCTTTCTATCTTCTTCAACTTCATCAATTTTTATTTTTCACATTCTTATCTTTTGTTGATAGTTCTCTGTTTCATTGATTAAATATTCTCTTGTTCTTTTACTATGTCTTATATTTTTCCAGAGTTCATTGTACTTGGATTTTAATATAATTATCACTAATTTCTCATTCTTTCTATTTAGCCATTTCAATAGCTTATATAAATTTAACTATACAGCATAAACTATTAGATTTATCAGACCTAAACCTCCATTTTTCTTAACCATGTATAAAACACACCTTTTTGCAGGATTTAATCTTGATCACCATGCAAATGAAATAAATGCTTCTAAAAATATTTTTTTCATATTCTCTAGCGATCATGATGACACTAGACAAATATGCTACCTTTTCCAATAACAGTAAATTAATGAGATATACTTTTTCTTATACATTAGTCTATGCATTTTCCTTAATATACAGTATCCTTTATTTTCTTTATTATTAAATTCCCATCCTTTCTCATTATCTTCTTTATCAGTGTTATAATAATATCATTTGCATAATACATAACCAAACCAAATAAAAAACCATATATATATATATATATATATATATATATATATATATATATATATATATATATATATATATACACACACACACACACACACACATATATATATATATATATATATATATATATATATATATATATATATATATAATATTCCTTCTGATACCAGAAAATAGTCTATTTCAGTTTTTAAAGTACCTCTCCTATAAGTCCATTTTTGTTCCTTATAACTAATTTTCCACATTTCCTCCTGGAATTATTATATTCATGTTAAGAAAAACATAATCCAATCTTTTCTGAAATACATTTTCCCTCTCTTTACCAGTTATATATGTGTATATAGCAATAGTTCTATACACTTTTCCTTGCCACCTTAAATCTATAATTGTTCTTTCAATTTTTACAAATATAACATCCAAATTTTTACTTACCCTTCTATATAGAATTACTGTTCTTGAACAGTGTTGATTCTCTATATTCCATATTACTTCCCCATCCCATATTTTTTGTGTCTGTAGTCTTTCTTCCTCTGTCAAAATCCTTATGTCTTCCAAAATAATTATATCCATGTCAAATTTATTATACCATTCAAAAATTGCTATTCTTCTAATATCATTTGTCATATTATTAACATTCACAGAAAGAATCCTTAAATTATTTCTTTCTCTATTTCATATTTCAGGAGATATCATGCTGTACTAATCCCTTATAAGAACGGCTTCATCCATTCGCTTTTTTCTTTTAGATTAATAGCTTTAATTTTTTTTTTCCATCCTTAACTCTTCTACCAATGGACGTCTTTCTTCTGCATACCATTTTCCACCTGATATCTTGTCCTCTTTATTACTAACTTCTGATTCTGTCTGTAATTCCTCCTTTATTATCTTTTCCGCATCTTCATTTTTTATAGTTTCATCTATTTCTATCTCCTGCTCAACCCTTTCTTTATCTTTCTCTTTAACTTGATTTGCAGCACTTAGCTTATCCTTGACATTCCATCCATAAATGTTCCTTTTTCTTTACATTTATAACATTCTAGTTCACATTTTTTTGCTTCACACCCTATTTTGCCACATATATACAATTTCCTCTTTCACAATTATTAAGTGTTTTTTTTCTACAAAAATAAGTCTTTGACTGCCCCCAATATTTCACAATACCCCTGTTACCAGCAACATTTATGACACTTGGAATATGTAGAATTTTATCCATTTCCTTTTTCAGAATAACATTGCAGTCCCATGCACTAGTCCATTAACCCCAATTGTCATAAACTTTTGATATGTCTATTATTTTTTTACATGTATTTTTAAATGTTCTTTTAAAACCTCTCTACCTACATCTGTTTGGAATTGCATGTGTACTTTCTTTTTTAGTGTCTCAAAAAGTTGACCTTGATATCCATTGCAAGAATTACCATTCTTTTTTCATATTCACACAAAACCTTTCCATAGTTTGCATAGACTCAAAACAAGTGTCACAAGATATCTGTTTGTTAATTACAATAAATGCTCTTATCTGTCAGACCTTTTTTTCACAATGGCAAAATAACATTTTCCCATACATCAAATTTATTTATTTATGTATTTATTTATTTAACATTTGTTGACCAGGAAAGTCTGACTAGGTTCCACAGATCCTGTTTTCAGTGGAGGCCCGGGGAGAAATGCTACAGAAGCATGTCTTTTGAATGTGGGAGGAAACTGGAGTACCCGAAGGAAACCCATGCAAATGCAGGGAGAACATGCAAACTCCACACAGAAGGCACCCCAGCCAAGAATCGAACCAGAGAACCTCTTGCTGTGAGGCGACAGCATTAACTGCTGCACCACTGCACCGCCCGAACTGAATCTATTCAGTTCCTTTTCCTTTTTACTCTGTATCCTTACTACAACATTTATTTTCGTGTTGTCTTCTTCTCTTTTCCTCTCTCTTCCTCTTTCTCCTCCTTTGTTTATCCTCTCCATCATACTACCTCAGGAAACCTCATTCTCTGTCTCAGTCTAGTTTATTAAGTCCTACAGTAAATCAACCCACAACCCTCCTGACTTGAGGGTTACAATCACACACTCCTCTATGGTTGCTTCATCGGTTTTTTCAAACAGCCCTTTCCGAAATGTCTCCTCCTAGTCCTCCACAGTACCACATGCTATCTCTGAGCTGGCATTTGCCTCCACTCTCTGCTATTGTTCAATCTCAGGCACAATCCTCCCAGCCAGTGTGCATGTAGTCACATTTCAACAATAACAGAAACACAGACTGCAAGTAGGGGAAATTCCCCAATGACCTGTCCAAATTTCCGGTAGTAGTATAAATACCACTTATCCTACTTAACTCTTACCCTCTTCCCCTTCAAAACAAATGCCTTCAACTTGTTATTAATTATTGTCCACATCTTTTCCTCTGGTTGATAAAACTTTGCCTGACCTGTATATAAGACTAAACGGACTAAAAGCATTTTTCACTGCTTATATTTAACTATAAATATCCATAAACAAGAGCTTCCATTTTTCTCAGTTTTTGCATTACCTTTTGTTTAGTCTCTTCCCACATATCTTTAGCTGCCATAACATAAGCCTTTTTAATTTGTGCTCCTACATACTTCGTATTATCATGTCCCCATAAATATACAGGTATTGCCGAACCATAAATATGGATATTCCTGAACAAACTCATGTGGGTACATAATTTATGGTTATAGCCTTTGTTTTATCTTCATTAATTTTATATCCTCAAAAGACTTGAAACTGTCTCAGAATGTTGCACAACACTGAGATGCCCTTTTCTGGATTTATTGGGTAGAACAGAATATAATCTGTAAATAAAGCCAACTTTTCTTGATTACCATACCAATTGCAATCTTGAATTTCAGAGTCCCTTATTTTTTGCCAATGGCTCTAAATATAAATTAAATAACAAAGGGGAATGAGGATACCCATGCATAATCCTTCTGATCAGATACAACTTATCAGTGAGGGACACTTCCACTTTCATTCTTGCTTGTATTCCTTCATATATCCTCCTAATTAACATTATTATATCAGGGAATGCAAATACTTCCATTGCTCCATTCATAAAATTCTAGCGTACTCTGTAGAATGTTTTCTCTGCATCAAGACCCACCAACCAACAACAGTGATATTTTCTTAAATTCTGCTTCCCTCTGGATCGTCATTGTTTTATTCTCCTCCACAAAACCACACTGGTCCATATATATCAGTTTTGGGAATCTTGTCACCACAATAAGCAGAACATGCTGGAGGGATAGATTCCTGTCCCAGAGACTTCCCATACCCTGGAACAAACTACCTATCTATATCAAACAAAGCTCCTCATTAGCACTCTTCAAGAAAAATCTTGATGATTGGATGGGAAATAGGAAATTCACCATGGGGATCACCTCTGTGGCTCTGCTTGACAGGGGCACAGGAAAATAATTTTCTTGGGTGGTGAAAGCCAGGGTACCTTTTTTGCTAGGCTTGTATAGGCCCCAGGGCTCATAGCCTAGTACCTACCTATGAACCTTTGGTATTCTTTTAGCTAGTATAGACATAAACACTTTACAATTATGGTTTAATTGAAATGGGCATATATGAAGCTGGGTCTGATAGATCATTACTGTCTTTAGGTATTGGGATTACCACATCTTTTTTCCAAGATGTTGGTGGTCCTCCTTTTAAAATACTGTAAAACAAAACCTTCCAGATTTGTATCACTCTCTTTTCTCCTAACTTCCAATCTTCCACAGGAATACTATCTGTTACTGAAGACTTTCCTGCAGATTGACTATACACCCCCATTTTATGTTATATTTTCCTATGTTATGTGTTAACTGTTGAGCCTCATTCACCTGTAACCTTGGCATAATTAAGGCTTCCATAAATATTTGCATTTCTGCTCTTTCTTGATTTCCAGATTTCTCTGATTTATATAACTTTACATAGAATTTCTAAAATATCTCTAATAGCTCTACAGGATCTTTGGTTATTTTTCTTGTTATAGGCTCCCTAAGTTTGGAGACAACCCCTTCTACTTTCTGTTGCCTAAGACATAGTGCTAAAAGCTTTTATGTTCTGGAGTTATTATAAAAAAATAATTTCCTAACAGCAGTATTTCTAAACTCATGCATATTATCCAGATATTCCCTTATTTTCTCTTTAGCTCTCTGCAGTTGTGCCTCCTCTTGTTCTGTTAGATTCCCCTTATTCTACAACACTTTAAGCTTTGTCAGCCCCTCTAAATAATTCCTACTACTTCTTAACCATATCTCTTTATCTTTTACTTCTACTCTATTTTAAACTCCATTTTCATTTTATTCCACTCACTATCTATTTATCTTTCTGCGGTGGTGGTGCTGCGGTAACGTTGTCACCTCACAGTAAGACGCTGTCCTGTTCGATTCTCAGCTAGAGCGTCTTCTGTGTGGAGACATGCGTGAATGGGCATACCTTCGTTGAAGGTTGTGCGTCAGGGCTGGCAACTCGGCACGTAAAAATCTATGCCAATCATTAGCGGACCGGAGTTCCGCTGTGGCAACCCCTAACCAGGAAAAGCCAAAAGACACAACAACAACAACTAGCTATTTATCTTAGTTTTTAATGGTGCATGATCTAAAATAGTTATTGCATGTTTTTTAAGCTTTCAGTTAAATGCACATATTCCTTTAAAATATATTTTTATCTAGTCTAGCCTAGTTATTGTAAATTGAGGAATACTATCTAAATTCTGTCTGAGCACCTCCTACTGAATTAATGTCTTCATACTAAATATGTTCATAAACTTCTTAATAAATCTAACCTCTTTTGTTATATTTTCCTTTTTAGGCCTCCCTGACACATCCTGACTGTTGCAAATCAAATTCCAGCCCCCACCTATAAGTAGCATTCCCTGATGAAAATTGATTATTTCTCCCAAAATGGTCTTAATCTCCATAATGGTTGTTTTTGGTGGAATATAAATACATGCTAGTATAATCCTCTTCCCTTGCCAATAGCCCCTTACTTCCAACACTTTACCATTATTGTCTTTTTTCCTCTTCTTTTCCTCTGTCCCTGATATTCTGCTGAATAACCATTCCAAAATCCTTTCTTTGTAAATGCTCATTTCTTTCCAAATGTGTCTCCTGCAGCATTATTTGTACTCTGCATATTTAAATATAATTTAATAGTCTTTTCCTTTTTGTCTGTACTGTTTATGTTCCAAAATAATATGGATAACTAAGCCATTATAATAACAAGTTATTGTTCCCACCTGTTATATATGATAGTTGTTTTGAATGTGTACTCACAACTTTTGTGTTACATGTACACAGCATTTGGCAGGGTGATCTTATCTACAATTGTTTCTTCTTGTCTCCATTTCAACCTATGTCACATGTTTTAAGGCATCTTGTTTGAATGAAAACCTTCAAAGAAAAAACTAAATACATTTTCAGAACATATCCATAACCAATTAACTTAGAACAAATATGCAAAACTATGTATATACTCACCCACAGGCATTACCCTAACCTCAAATTAAGTTTGCTCATGCTAAAGTGCATGCTACAGCTTGTGTTCCCTCTTACACTGATAAAAAGCTGTTCTTTTCTTATCTCTATTCCCTCCCAGATGTGAAAAACAGCTTGCATGCTTTCAGAAAACACTAACTTTTAGCACTAAGAAAAAGTGTACTGGTTATGTTTAAATAAAACTAAATTATACATTGTTCTATTAAATATATTAAAGCATTAAGGCTGTTATGAAAGCTGCTACCTCTTATTCATGTTCAATAATTTCAAACTTTATTATTCACTGAACTGCTTGCCCTTGTACTTTTGCATTTCCCTCAGCAAAAAAAATCTCAAGATTATTAGGTTGCACCTACAGACAGCTCACCTTCATGGAAATGTAGTCAGCAATTAGAAAAAAAAGGCTAACAACTCTGCAGATGTATGGCAGAATCTTTAACAATTTCAGAACAGACTGTACAGCTGCCCTTTAGTTGCAGATTTCTTGATGCCATTGAACATTTGCTAATGGAAAAATCAAGCTAATATTGCATTTGCAGAAATGTAGCCCTTCTGGGGTCCCTATTATTTCATTGAAGGATAACATTCATCAAACCATTCAGACTGAGATCGCATTATAGTAGGTGTGAGGACTGGAGGAAGATGGGCGGAGGCTGCCAACCTAGTCAAACAGAATTTGATACATAATTCTATCAATTGTATAAATAAATGTAAAATATAGGCATGTGTTTTTAAATGAAAGAAAACACTGTAAAATGTGAATTTCAAGATTGTTGCAACACTGCCATCTGCTGTAAGGAAAACCAAGACAAGCATTTCAAATGTGTCTTTGAAGCTGAAAAAATCTTATGAATCTCTTTGATGTTTATAAGTCAGCTCCAGTGAGTCTGGATGAATGTTCCAGGCCCATTGTTTTAAGGTTAAAGTTAAGGGCCAGAATTTATGTGTGGAAGGTGCTTTACTGCTCTGGTTTCTGCTAGAGTGTATATGTGAAATGCCTTTTATTGTTGTAGTCTCCTGAGCAGGTTAGCTTGCTAAATAATGCAGTTTGTGGCCTGGGAACTCCAAACCTAAGTGTCAAAATGATGTAATTTGGGAGGGCCTCAGCAGAGCTGTTGGTTAGTGTTTAAAAACTATTGTTCAGTGAGAGTCTAGAAGCATTTTTATCTTGAACATCTAACCCAGCACTGCTTATGCTTTATGTATGTAAGTAGGATTATAGCACTGTGATTTCTCTTAAGATTAGCTAAAGATTATAAAGTTAGATTAAGTGCTTTTCTTTGACATCAGACCTGTCCTACTTATTATTTTAAGTTTCTGTGTGATCTCTGAACTCTTAGATATTTATGTGGTGCAGTAGTATTGTCTTGTGTTTTAATTATTATTAAATATTTTAAAAACCTTTACCTGTGGCTGGTTTATGTAGAGATAATTTAACTTCTAAAGTACATTACATATTTACAGATTTTACTGTCTAAGTCACTCCAAATTAAGCCTTGACTGTGTGCCATACTACCATTGGATTATAATATTGCACAGTAATAACTGGGCACCCTTTTAAGGGCCTTTTAGTAGCTGATAATTATTAGCTGGGTGGTGGCAGGAATTACTACCATATGGTCTGGGTAATAGGGACACAGCTGGAGAACCTGTGCCAGCCTTTTCCCAGGAGGGTCTGTGTGGTTGTATAACCTCTTCTCAAAGTGTGTGTGTGTGTGTGTGTGTGTGTGTGTTGTGTCAGCTACTTGGGCAGGGACACGAAGCACTGATTGGACAGAGAGGGTACTGGGGGTTTTAGCTTGCCCAGCTAGGCTGAGACCTGGACCCTATAGCTGTGCCAGTGGGGAGTTTTATTGGGGATCTGGAGAGAGAGGCAGAAACCAGCCCCAGACTGACTGTGATCTCTGTGTGCTCTTAAGGGAAATTGTACTTTACTGTGTGTGTACTTGTCATCTTCCCAATGTGCATGTCCTTTATTGATGTTAGTGGTGAGGATTGAGGCTCCTTGATTACTGGACCAGGGCAGGGGCATCACAATGTGTTTATATCTTTCCATCATATTGTTCACTGTCTGTTTTTAAACATGTGTTTCTGAGTAGTATCCTACATTCCTACTGGAAACGGGAAGAGTTATGTGCTATTTGGTATTTATATTTTATGTTAATTAGATGTCCAGACTCTTTAGTTGCATATTCCTACTTTTCAAGAGCAGGTTGATAACTATGTTCTGCTGACTCAAATGATGTCTAAGTCATGAGTACATCATTAGCCTAACAAAACCAACACTCAGTGAGTAGAAACAATAGGATTCGTATTGCAAAAATGACTGCTATACCTGTGTGCCAGTCTAAGTTACACACACATGCAGAGTTCCTTGTTAAACATTAAAATCAGATACTATGATTCCTACATCAAGTCAAAGGCTACACTCTCCTTAACATGAGACAGAAAGGTATTACTTTCTTCTGTTGTGCAGATTCTTCTACTGGAACACTGCACATTGGGAGGATGACACACACAGTAAAGTACAATTTCCCTTAAGAGCATAGAGGAATCACAGTCAGTCTGGGGCTGGTGTCTGCCTCTCTCTCAAGATCCCCAATAAAACTCCCCACTGGCACAGCTATAGAGTTAAGATCTCAGCCGAGTGGTCAAACCAAAACCTCCAGCACCCCCTCTGTCCAACCAGTGTTTTGTGTCCCTGCCCAAGTAGCTAACACACACACACACACTTTGAGATTTGATTCATATACAAACACACAGACACTCCCGGGGAAGCATGGCACAGGTTCAGTAGCTATGCCCCCTTCTGCCCAGACTATATTGTAGTACCAGATGCCACCAACCACACTTACTTATCAGCTACTATAAGGCCCTTCCCAAAGGGTGACCAGTTCTACTGTGTAATGTTACTGTTAACCAAAGTGTAAGTGTGACCAGAACTTTTAAGGCTATTTAGGAATGGCCTATTTCGTATCACCAAATACATATGCAAGTACTCTAAGAGCTTAATATCTCTAACCAAAACCAGCCACAATTCAAAGGTTTAATTATATTTAATAATAAATAATAAAAGCACAAGACAACACTTAATAATGTGTATATTCTATAATTCAACACAGTGGCTATATAGTTCAGAATCACAGGAAATATTTTAAAACAACATTGCAGGGCAGTCTTACATAAATACAGAAAACATCTAAACTAATCTTGCTATATTCCTATCACTAAGAGAAATCACTGTAATCTAGTGCTTACTATTATCAAAGACAAGTGCTGGTGAGAGGATGTTGTCAGATCCAAAACAAGATACAAAATGCACAGACTTTCTCTCTGACATAGTTCTTAAATTAATAATACACATTACTGCTGGGTTAGCTAGATGACATCACTATTTGACACCTGTCTCTAGTTCCCAGGCTAAGCAGATACATGTCTCTATGAAAAATACTTACCTTTTAGAAGCTGACACTTATCTCTTAGACGCTTGCCTGAAACTGGAAGTTGTAAAACAATTAACACTTTTACATATTAAACCTAGTAATTACTTCTGTCTTAAGACACTAGAAAGAAACTCTAGCTGTAGACATTCTGTCTTCTTGCTGAAACTTAGAGATAACACAATCGTAAACAATTTCAGCTTATTTTCTTGAGGGTTTGCAAGTTAACTCTATCCAGTTTCTTTCTATCAAAACATGCATTTGAATAGGCATGTAGTTTATACATATTTCTGCTCTTTTCCAGTAGGGTACACTGTGGTTACATCCTTGAAACTCAGTACAGAGCATACAGATTTTGTACATTTGTAAGACAAGCCTATGGATCATATTAATACTTACAAATGACATAGGATTATTTACAAAATTCTAGCTAGCTGGGCTGGCAGCCTTCACACACATTATGAAACAGTGTAATATCTTTTAATTTTAATGATCTCTATTGCAAAATTCTATCACACAAGTTCATTTATTTTTGCCTAAGACAAAGGAGATTTAAAACGTGTTTCTTTAAATCATTGGTTTCACAAGTATGTTGGTCATGTAGTGTGTTTTTCTGTGTACTCAACAGTTTAAACATCACATGTGATGAAGGGATTAGAAAACTTTGTATAGGGGTAAATCTGTCTGAAAATATGGACATACCTCCAAAAATGGGGACATTCTGTACATGGATAAATCATGGGTGAAAATAGGAACAATCTTCAAAAATAGGTACAATTTATAGGTCTGCTGCAAAACAGTTTCTCCGAGCTTATGTTAAGAGTGTAGCAGCAGAGTGCTGTCACCTGCATAATGTACCACATGGGAAACAATTAACACAAGGACTGAACAATGTTTGCATCCAGAATTAAGTCCTGGGGGACTACTGTGAGTGCAGAAAATTCAGATAAGCCAGCAGATGCCCAGTTGCTGTCAATTTGTGGTTGTACAGGTAGTTACAAAATCAGTTTCAAAGTGGTACTGTTGAAATCCGTGGCTGTTAAGGTCTATAGTTAGCCAGCAATGGTGGATTGAAGGAAAAGTCTTGGACAATTGAAGGAATAGGACTGGAATGACTTCTCTATTACAAGGCCGTCATGTACATAACCTGCAACTGACAGAATCCTGGTGTTGGTATATTAATTTTTGAGATACCATGTTGTACTTTTCTATTTAAATTGTTAGATTTGATAAACTGGAAGAGGAGCTAGTACACTATGAGTTCAAGGGTCCCAGACTGATAAGATAGCTGTGGGCCTGTCATTACTGGTTTCATCAGATGGCCTACTTTATGGAGGGGTATAAGGAAGCTTCTTTTAAAAGCACTCCCAGCCTCATACATGCTCTGTATATAATACAACATACAGCAATAAAGGATTGCAGTCTTGGAGCAGTGTTTTCAAGTTTAAATTTATAACATTTTCTAATCAGTAGTACTATATGCACTGTCATTATTTCAGTCATATTACATAGGGACAGTTGCACCTCTTAATTATAATTATTTTAAAAATGGACACATCTCTCTGGCTATTAAATGCATAGGTATTCATCAAGATTGTTTGTGCCTTAATAATATTTTATGCAGTTGGTTATTCAACATACAGCCAGAATAGGTTATTTATTTTAGCCCTAAGATACAAAGTAATTGTTCACCAGCTTTACATTTATAACAGCAAATGCTTTTTGAATAAAAGAAATATGTCAAAATAATTGAAAAAAGATTATTTTCACGTGGAGACTTACAGAATATTACCATTATTAAACAGCTCATTGGAAAATGAGGCAGGGCCTTCCCATGGTGTATATTCATAAGCGTGTGTGTGTGTTTGTGTGTATCTCTGCTTGTGTACATCCATGTGAGTGCTTTCATTTGTGTGTATATGTGTGTGCGTATATGTATGTATGTGGCGTTTGCACATGACCTCACACATTCATGTACTACTTACTTAATAATATGTTTCTGGCTCCTTGCCTTTGATATAACACTATCCATCCATTTAGTACAATGCTTGTCCTGGTGAGTCTTACAGAAGTAGCAAGCTGGGGAGGGCAGACCAGTCTTTCCTGTCATCAGCAACTATCTTCAGCTCATCTTGTGTGATCCCTAGGCATTCCCAAGAAAGCTAAAATATATCATCTTTTCAGCATGTCTTGTGTGTGTACTTGGCCTCATTCCAAGTGGGCTGTGCCTGGTATATCTCTCACAGGAAGCATTTTCAGAAGGTACCCACACCACCTCTACTGACTCTTCTTATCGTGAAGTAGTAGCTGTTTTATTCTAAGATTCAGCTCCCTACTGAAAAGTTGACACTCAGAAAAGCTGAAAAAAATGAAAACACAGGAGAAGAATGGGTCTTGAAATCGCTCTTCTCCTAAGAACTTCTTTTTGGGGAGGGCAAGCCTCCACTGCACCGCCCCCCCACACTTATATATACCAACTCGGAAATCACCATACTTCAGAGAAAATAGAATATTCCAAGAAACAGCATCTCAGACTTAGTATATGTAAGGCTGTCATTCAGTCTCCGTATTTGAGGACTGTCTGTAGTCGGTCCCGACATTTCAAATGGTTACCCTAAGATTCTCCTTGATTGCTGGGATGTTCACAGTAGCGTAGCGATTGAGCCCTACAACCATTTGAAAGAATCCTCATCTTCATTGCTTGTATCCTCCATCTCATCCTTTCGGTCATTACTTACAGATCATGACTACAGCTGAGGACTTGGATTGACTGGAGAACTGATAGCTTTGTCCTATGACTCAACTTACCAACACAGTCCACTAAAACATCCACAGAAATAACGAAACTGTACTCACATGCAGATCAGTCTTCTGATCCTCTCTACCCTCACTGGCTTATCTGCTCCCACTCACCAACACAGTGAACAAATGATCCTTTTTTTTCAGGAATTGCTTTGGCCTCTGATTTTGAATGCTGATTTCCATCCTACCTGGCTTCACTGCTAGAAGTGAGTTACACTACAGTATGCTGAAGATTATGGTCACTTGAGGACAAGAGAACAGTACTACCAGTAGACAACAAAAGGCAACCCTCACATGCTCTAGCTGCAAACTTTTCAAACTTGGCTATGCCTTGATATCTTGTTCTTGAAAATTATGAACAAGAGAGGAACATAAGACAAGATCTAACCTTGGTAGAGTCCTATGCCCACCTTGAAAGTATATGACTTAACCCTGAAAATAAAGGGACAGCTGATGTTCTGCATCTCTGGAGAACAAATGCACACAGCAACAGCCCTGGGAAACTGAATGCTACCTCACCTCTCACAAAACGCTTCAGGGTAGACAGTCATATATCTTCTGCAGGCCTACAAAACATATGTATACCTTATGGATGAAATCCTTTCACCCCTTTTAATATATTTGCAGCAATCAGCTGATATGATAGGACTATATATGTCATATGTAACTCTAGAGGGCCCTTCTTGGTAGGTCCTGTGGTTGTGTTAGATTCAAAGCAGGAAATCTACCATGACAAAATGAGCCACAGGGCAGCCTGTGGACTGAAGTATAGCTTTACCAAATGAAGTCTGACTCCAACAAAACAATCAAGATAGAAATGTGTGGTGAACATATGCACCAGGGGCCAAGTGGCTTAATGTTTCTTCCCTGAACTCTAAGATGAGGTGTGGAAGGAGGTAAAATGGCATTGAAGACATTTCTGAAGCAATAAGTGGTACCGGCCACATCCCCCATAGGTTGACTTTTGAATGCTACCATTTTCCAAGAAGCAGTTGGATACCTGATGGCAAAAGGTGAAAGAGCTGATATCCAACAGGAAAGTGCTTGTTTGGCAAATGCAAACTATTCCCTCCCTAGACTGAAAGAAATAAACTAATCCACCATAAGAAATCAAAGCACAACCCACTAATAGCAAACTGGCAGACTCAAACATGTATAAAGTAAAAAATCCAAATTTATCAATTGAATATACTTAATTAAAAGCAACCACAAATACATCTTAAATAAAGAAAAAACGAACTCAGAGTTCTAATAACAATTTTATAGATTTTAATTAATTCTATAAAATTTATAATACTTATTATAACATATTAACCCAGCGAATGATCAAACATGAACTTTACCTAACTACTATAAAAGAATTGATGCATTAAAATGTCAAATCAAATACCAAATAATATAATAATAATTATTAAATATTCAAACTATTATATTTCCATCAACCAGATAGGCAGAATATTTCTGCCAGTAGCCAACGCACTACATCACCAATGGTTACCAACAATCAAGGTAACGTTTATATACCTAATAATGTCTTGCCAGAATTACATCAATTCATTAATATGCCTAATTTTATTTTTTGCGATCAACCCAAAGACAATGTGGATGTTCAAGACAGCCAGCATGAAACAAATGGAAACATTGTTTCTAAATTAAAACAATTCGATGGCTGTTTGTTGAAGTACAAAAAGCTTCAACTAGAAATTTTATATTTCCGTGAATGCATTAAACTTAATATTGTCCCAAAGGGGCTTAGACAATGGAAATATCCATCAGGTGTGATTAAGCACTCAGATTTCCATACACGCCTCATTCAATTTTTCAACCAACAAGGGCTTAACTTTTTGGAGTTGCTTATAGGTGACTATACGAAGCAATTGTCTGATCTTAAACAACAGTTGGAAATATTGGAACAAGATATCAAAAGTGACTCTGATTTTAGTCGTTATGAATACGACTATGGAAGAACATTTACAAGTATTAATTCACTATTAAGTAAAATTAGTGAAACTAAAAAACGTAAGATCCTCAGAGACAAATAATAATTCTACCTTTCCGACATCAAAGGACACCAGAATTACCAACAGCAATGTACATTTCAGTTTGGGAGATGAATCTGAATCATTATTGCCATCATTAAATGAATCTTTAATCCCCGAATGCCCATGGGAATAACCAAGTTAGACAAAGTGAACGAATACAAAACCATCAAAGACATCAACAAGGTGACCAAAGCGTTGAACAGCAAGACAATCAACAGGATTTTCAATGGGCGTATTCCAATCCAAAGAAGAAGAACACGAACTGGGCCAAGAAGACACAGAACAGGAAAACTTAAATTTCAAATGTTGAACAACCTGCGATTATTTTCAGCAGTAGTAATGATTTTCGTGTTTATAACTACACCTCATTTGAGGTTTCACAGGACTTCGTCGAATTATTAGCTAAAGGTTTTAATTTTGTACTGCCACAAAAGCCCAATATTGCCCGGGCGTTATGTGAGCTTAAATTATACACACGTAAGTTAAATCTTAAAATGTTGTTTAGACAATGTAACAATTTGTTAACTAACGAACGTGTGGCTAGTACCTATAATCCCCCACTTGACAATAATTTATTTTTGTTTGAAAGAATCTCTGAAATTCACTTAAGGGGATTAAATAGAGAATTCTACCAGGGCAGGCACTTTGATTCAATGGAACAAGACCTTATTGCTTTAGTGAGAGTACATAATATACGTGTCATGAAACCGGATAAAGGTGGGGGAGCAATTCTTATGTACGAAGACGGTTATGAAACTAAGATGAATAACATGTTGTCATCTATTAATTATAGCAAAGTTTCTAAAAATGAATTAAACCAATCATACCAAAGAATTAGGAACATCCTAAGTGATTTGTTCATAGAGGGTAGTATTACTATGGAATTATATCACTACCTAACTATGTCAGCTCCTTTGGTTCCAGTTATCTTCGGAGTTCCGAAGTTACATAAGAATATTCAGTGCCCCCCCCCCCTTAGACCTATCAGCGACGGTCGCCAATCTATAACCTACCCATGTGCTAAATGGGTGGGTAATAGGCTAAAAGAGGTTCTTAAAACAGAACCACAAATCTGCAAGGATTCCTGGCACGTGTTAGAAAACCTCAACAACATTTCTACTAGTCTTAAATTTCTGACAGCAGACGTCAGAGATTTATACACTGTAATCCCACAACATATAGGGGTTGACTGGGTCAGGGATTCTTGTTAAGTAAACGTCTTCCAGGTAACGATATTGCTCTAGTTATTAATTTATTAGAACTAGTACTAAATAATAACTTTTTTATGTTTAAGAATGATCTTTATTTACAGCTGACTGGCGTATGATGCTCTCTCCATGTGGCAGGCTGCTTAACTCCGTCATGGCTTTTTGGGAGCGTACCTTTTTGTTCCCGCATCAGCTTTATAAAGATGTAGTCATTTGGTATACACAATACCAAGACGACATCTTAATGATAATTAAAGGTAGTAATGAAGAAGCCATTAACTAGTTGAAGTTATGAATTCCTTTACCCCATTTTTGGATTTTACCTATAATCTTGATGAAGTATCCATTAATTTTTTGGACATAGTAATTCGGAAAGACACAGAAAGGGGAAGGTTTTGTACTAGTATTTATAGAAAACCTCACTACAGAAATTCCTTTTTACACTTTTCTAGTTGCCACCCCTATTTTCAGAAGAAAGGGGTGGTGAAAGGTCAGTTAGTATGAGCATCCCGTATGTGTTCAAATGAAAATACATTTGAAGAGGAATGTCATAAGTTAGCCGCAATGTTCTCTAATAGAGGTTATCCTAGTAAATTAATTAATTCTGTTATCTGGGAAGTAAAGCGGAAGAGACAAAATGGCTCCTTAGGACCAATTCTTACAGTGGGTTACAATGCTTTTACCTTAGATAATATAAATGATACTAACAAAGTAGATACAGTCACTAATATGGATAATAGACAAGTTAATTATAATACTAGTCTCCTGACCCAGTTCAACAAATTGGCGGTACAATTTAGACGCATTTTGAATAACAATTGGGACTTTATTTCACAAGACCCACATTTTAGTACCATCTTAGGATCAAAACCTTTAGTAGTATTTAAGAAAGCACCTTCTTTGAAAACTTTATTAGAACTCCCCATTAAAGAATATAGAGTGAATAAAGGTATGCACAAATGCGGTCATTGTAACTACTGCAAGTTTATTAAAACTGGTGCTACCTTTTTAATTAGGGGAGTCAAATATCATGTCAACGATAAATGTGACTGTCAAAGTCAAGGTGTAGTCTATCTCGCAACTTGTAAAATATGTTCCATATTTTATTTGGGCAAAACGGAACGCCAACTCAAGCAGTGTATATACGAGCATATGTATGCTATTTCTAAAGGCGTGGCGTCGAATGCCCTGGCGAAACATGTCATCGAAAATAAAACACATAGTTTTTTGTTCACTGTAGTCCAGAAAATTAATAAAAACCCAAGAGGTGGACCATGGCATCTAAAACTGGAAGAGTATGAGTTGCTGTGGCAACTCAAAACTAATGCCTATGTATATCCGGGAATAAATGAGATGTGTTCCATTAAATGTCTTCTTAAATTAAAAGCCCTTGATAGGTAAAGATTTATTTGACGGAAATATAATAGTTTGAATATTTAATAATTATTATTATATTATTTGGTATTTGATTTGGCATTTTAATGCATCAATTCTTTTATAGTAGTTAGGTAAAGTTCATGTTTGATCATTCGCTGGGTTAATATGTTATAATAAGTATTATAAATTTTATAGAATTAATTAAAATCTATAAAATTGTTATTAGAACTCTGAGTTCATTTTTTCTTTATTGAAGATGTATTTGTGGTTGTTTTTAATTAAGTATATTCAACTGATAAATTTGGATTAAGCAATTAATTACGTAGGGCTGAATGTAATTGGTTATTTATATGAGTATATGTGGTTTACGCCATTCTTCAAAATGTACTTGTCCTTACCTTCTTAATAGTGAAAGCGAGCTACCATGGGTCCTGTATGTTTTTGTGACTAAAACCTTGTCTGAAGAAGTGCATTTAATGTATTGCATGAAAGCGCTAACAAGTAAAGTATTTGGGATTTTACACAGACTGGCGTTATTTGTTGGAACCACTTTCTTTTGTTGTTTTTTGGTTTGTTTGAGTTTTTAATTTTCCACGTTGTATAAAGTAACCACTGAAACTGTGGGAAACATCAATCTTAAAAAATACATTTTTGCAGGGGAACAAGTTTCTTGCTCCCCCTTATGGAGACTGCTCCTCACGCCTCATACTGCCCTACTTGCATATAATAACATCATGTGACTGCATGACCTTATGGATTGAGAATACAAAACTAAAAAAAATGAAGAAATAGCTCACACAGCTATGACTTAGAAGTGCAATATACAATGTAAAACACATAAACTACAGAAAACAGTGGGAGCAGCGACTTCGTAGAGTACACTACAAACTAAAATTTTATTAAGCTCTTTTTGTCTTAAAACCAATGCCAGACTTCATCAGATAAAACCTGGCTCACAAAAACACAGAAGCTTTTTATAAAAGGCATGCCCCACCATGGCAAAATATATATATATTTAAATGTTAGCTTATAAAAGTCTTTTAAAAAATGATGTTAAATAACAATAAACATATCACTTAGTAAAAATTAAAGGTAAAATTACATTTGAAATGCTTTAAATTTGAGAAAACTTGTAATAAACAGTGTTTCATTAAGTCCTGGAAAGATAGCAGCATTAACATGTACTTGCCAAAACAATTGTTTCAATTCTAGGTGTAATCCAAAAGGACCACCTCTAACATTAGGAATCAGTTTCTCTAGTACTGAAAATGTAAAATGATGATCAGAAAAAGCAGGTACATGCCTAGCTAGGGTGTTAGCTGCATTTAATTTAGAAATGGCATAAAGATGTTTTCCCTATATAATAAGCAGAACAGCATTCACATAGGGCAGTGTAAACTATTCCCTTACTGTTACAATTAACTGAATTGTGGACAGTGAAACTTTTTCCGTTGACAATAATAACATTATCAGTTTTAACATACTTACAAATGTTGCACATATTACATTTGGCCAGTCCTTTCACAACATTGATACACTTAGATTTTTCTTTTGATTCAAACACTTTCTTAAGAGACTGTGCCCACCTATATGTGATTATGGGGAATTCACCCAGCTTCTTTACCCATTCAGGAATCTCTCTATTTATAACCCAGTGGTGAACAAAATAACTTTTGTAATTAAACTGAAATTCAGAAGCGGCTAGAACCAATGAGTTAGAATTGTATCCTGTGGGGCAATTATTGTTAGTTATTGTGCCACAAAAGAAACATCTAATTCCTCTTCTGAATCAAGGGGTTCTGAAAAGGTCTCAGGTATAGGATCTCTCTTCCTTTTTCCTGGTGAAATTTTTTTTTTGGGGGGGGGTGCCTGCTTCTGACTAAAGAAATAAGGTCCTAGGCCAACCTTACCAAATCCTGCTGATAACCTGTGGGGCAGAAGCCAATAGGCTTAGGCATAGGACCTGAGGTTGAGCTCTTCTTAGGTGTAGCTTTGGCCTTGGACCTGTGCACGTCCACTACTCTGATGCCTGTCTCTATGTTGGTGGATGCCCCAAAGGGATGTTGTCAGAAGAGGATCATTCACCAGAAGCCAAGGTCTGCCAAGTGACTCCGGACCCAACTGATGAACCGAATGCCAAAGCCTGAGTTGAAATTGAGGGACCGAACAGCATGCCAGACTCTGAAAGGGTCTCAGCAGAGGCCTGCACCACCACCTCACTCACAGAAAGGGGCTGTGAAGGTGCCTCTCCTTCCTCTGCGATAATGAACCTTTGGGGACTGGCAGATGGAGAACGGTTGTTGTCTGAGGCCCTAAGTTTGGGTCTTTTTTCCTTCTTTCACTTACAGAGCACAACCTCAGGACGATTGATGGGTGCCATCATGTGATGGGAAGTGGATTGCTGACTAAGGTGGTTATACAAGATTTTGGCCTTACACCTTATAGTCTCAGAATTGAAACGGCTGCTCAGATGGCAATTAAGGATGTGGTTTAGGCCTAAACAAGCAACACACAAGGTATGAAAGTATCTGTGTGGGATTTGTTTACCACAGAGGAGAAAGTTGTTAACTTTATCTGACGAGTCACAGGTAGGAAAAAGAGTTTAAAAGTGGGGTACTTAGCTTTGGAAGATTTTTCAGTGTGGTGCAGACTGACCAATGCACTTACAACTGTTTCAGGCTCTGATGGCAAGAAAGACTGATGTCATGGCATCAACTGGCTCCCTTTATACCCAACCATACTGATGTATGGCTAGAGCATCTGCCAGCCCAGGGAGGAGGGAGTTTTTTACTCTGGTAGTCAGGCCAACCAGGGGCTTCTGAAGCAGGAAATCCCATAAGGCAGGTCTGTGTAACAGTGAAACACAAAGAGCATCAATGTCTTTGTTGATGGCTCATTTGTTGTTGAGTATCAACTTCTCTTCAACAGAATGAAAAGGAATATCCACGACTCCAGGGCCTACCAATAGGGGTTTGATATCAACAAATGATCAAAGAGCATGTGGTGGCTTTGAAATCATTATCCCCCTCACAGATCATAGCATCATCCACAGTCTCAGGCATGCAGATGACACATCAAGAATATCATAGCCCCTATCATACCCTGAACATACATCAGGGTCTAGATCTGGACCCTGTACTGTACATTCACTCAAGATGCAAAGATCATAACATCCTGGACTCTCTCTAATGACAGGAATGACTAAGTTCAGTTCTGGATCTATAAAAACAGTCCTCTGCAAAGGAATCGGACAGGATGTATTCTAACTACAGCCATGGAAATGTCCATTAAAGAGTAAAGAGTTACTATCACAGAGTCCCTGTATGAGGATACCAATTGCTAGTTTTCCAAGTAGGGGAACATGTGGAAGATCCTATCCTGAAAGGCTTTAGTCCAAGTGGCCAGTATCTTGGTAAGTAACTTGGGTACTAAAGAATGAACAAACGGCAACATTTTATACTGAAAATGATTTGCACCAAAAACAAAATGGATGAATTTTCTTTATGGACTCCAAACACTGACATGTCCAAAGACACCCATAATGTCCAGTGAGAACACCTAGGACCCTGAGGAAATACAGGCATGAGACAATAAAGAATCACCATTCTGAATCAAATACAGCATATGTACTAGATGAATTTACAGAAATACAGAATAAGACAGAAAGAAACTGTTCTCTTTAGAACTAGGAGGAAATTGGAGTATAATTCCCCCACCATGGTCCAAAGGGGAGACAGTATCTAAAACCCCTTTTGACAGCGCAGTCTAGGCCCATCCTAAGAACTCTGTTGAGAATTATTGGTCTTTCAGCTGAACTCTCTTTATAGGGGGGAGAGAATGTACTGATTTTCAGAAATGGCTTGAGGTGACCAGGCCTAGAAACTTGTGA
The DNA here is from genome assembly GCF_019279795.1 of Protopterus annectens. NCBI lineage: Eukaryota > Metazoa > Chordata > Ceratodontiformes > Protopteridae > Protopterus > Protopterus annectens. The sequence goes on along the minus strand of NC_056750.1, from coordinate 619,641,004 downwards.
TGATTCTGTAAGCCAGAATGAATTCAGAGAACTGCCCCTAATGGTAGTTCCAAACTATAGTCAGGGCTGTTGGGTGGGTTAAAAGAATCATTGTCTTCAGAGATCTGCCCACCACTGGAAGAGGCAAAACATATAACACTCGACAGCCTCCCTTGAAGGGTGAGGAGGATTCTTCCTGTTTTGGGGTTGACTGGGTCCAGAAGAGGAAGGGGTGCAGGGGATCATAAATGTCCTCTACAGTAGTGACTGACTGTTTCTGACTTAAGAAGTTATGCTATTGGTCTTGGGAGGTCTGACAAAAGGGCATTTCCACCTTAAACAAGGCATTCAGATTATTTTCATGAGCCCCTCCTTGAAGGAGGGCATTTTCAACCACATCTTGCCAAGTTGCACAAGCACATACCAGGGTCTGCATCTATAATCCTAGCAACAGCACAATCACAGAGGTATCATCTACCTGAAAACCTACCTTGAAAGCTCTAGAAAGTATCTGAAACTGAGTATTTTTCATCCTAGAATCAGGGAGGTCTGCAATATCTTTCAGAGCCTGGTTGACTAGGTGGGACTGGAATTTAGATAAATGCAATGTACAGCTGAGGGCCATAACCCACAAGTTACACAGCATTGCTCTCTCTTACAACACCTGTCCAAATCCTTGGACTCTTTGTCTGGTAATAGTACATCAAACTGCTGTGGTTTCTGGGACTTGTAGTAAACTAGAGGACCAAACTGATTATGTAAGAGTTATCTGTAAGGTACTTGGTGATGGAATTTCCACTCATCTGGTGACACAAAAATCCTAGTGGATGGAAGACCAAAGTCAGTGTACTTCTAGGCTGCCAGAGAAACATCCTTGATAAAAGGCTGCATGGGCAGGATCACAAGGGCTCTTTTGCTTTTTTCACCTAGATATTCATTTAGACATTTCTATGGAGACAGGCTGGGCTCCAGAAACCAAGCCATGCAAAACTTCAAGAGTTTCAACATATGAACACAGGAAAAGGTCATCTGGAGTGAGCTGGGAGTGGGGGCAAGATTTGAAGAGTTAATTCTCTTGTCTGCCTTAGAGACAATGACCTCTGTGTTTTCAGACTTTTCATATGAGCCTGAGAAGGCGGGAGGTCCATTTCAGGCATAAGCTCACTCATGGTCTTGTGTATGGATGAACACATGTGACAACTGAGAAAGAGGCCTGTATTGAAGTGGGTGCTGATATCAGACCACATTCCCTGAGGATGAAGTCCTACACCAGCAAATCAAGCTCCTGGCAGGTATCACACATTAAAGTTTTGATCTTGACCCATGATCCTTGATGCAGGATATATCAGCTGCCCCTTACACCTGGTCCAATAGACACCACTAAGCTTAGGAAAACCCTGACAAAGAAGACATGGATCCTAATTACTACCTGATGACTTGAATAACAACTCATTAACAGGGCTTGAACAGGACTAGCACGTGTAAATCATCCCCCTCCCAGTTTGACCCTGGGGTGCACCCCTCTGGGTCTCTTATGATCTGCGGGTAGCTCAAGCTTAAGCCCTCACTTGTTAAGGATGAGCTCAGCACCTGCAGGACCCACAGAGAAGTTTTAACAACGGACCTATGACAGCAGGGCAATATTGTTACATGCCATCTGAGCTTCAGTCCTTGTGGCAGTATTTCATTTCTGACCTGGGGCTGCATGTACGACCATCACTCTTATTTCTGCATAAGAAGCTTTCACCACTACCTTCCTCCTGGTAGTGATGTAGGCCAGCAGTTCTTCTCTCTGACATCTCTGGGCAGCAGCTTGAACTGTAACAACTTACAAAGTGTTGGACTTCATGCTGTTCCCCAAAACAGTACAGGTAATGATGGTGTAGGTACTGAATAGTAATTTTATGTTTCCAGGGACATATAGTGGACTCTAATCTAAGTAATGAATATAGGAGCTTTTCACCAAATGTGTATCAAGATTAAGATCTAAACTGTGTGAGTAAAGGAAAGAAGTGGTGAACTAAAGGATTAGGCATATATACGCAGTCAATGTGACATCACTCTGTATGCTTGCAATAAGCACACATATCCTGAGTACAGGATCTTCCAAGAAAAGTAATTTTAGATTGTGATTACTGGATAGGATGAAGCCTCAAGATGGATCCCTGATATTAGATATGTTTATTTGCCATTGTGATGTCATCTACAGAAATGGACCCAATCCCACCAGTTGTGTCTTGCACTGCTTTCTACTGTTATCAGAAATTCATCAGAAGGTTCTCTAGGCCTGCATATGCCACTACAGTCCACATGACTTGAGTTCAAGTAGCATTTCAGGTGCTTGATGTAGCAGGCAGGAAGGATGGGAGTGCCCATCCTTGGGAACAGGATGGAGACATGGACACTCAGGGTACACTTACATTCTTCAGTTTCCCTGATTGTGACCTGGGGAACAACCATGAGGTGCCACCTGAGGGTTAGTGGAGTATCCTGCTGACATCAGTCCCTTCCGGAAGTGAGGGGAAGTCCAATGATTAAACCCATTTGAATACCTCACCCTAAGGCCATTTCTGGGCCAGTGTACGGGTGGGAAAGTAATGCACAAAACACTCACTCAGCAGCATTAGGATGACACTGCCCTGGGATGCCTTAATCTCCTTGCGGCCCTGAATGTTTTCAAAATAAGTCTGAGGGAGATAGGAGGGGTTAGTAGGCAAAGAAATCAAGGAGAGGCAGTGGGATCAAGCTGATCATCAGCTGTAATCGGGTGGGGGTAGGCAAAATAGCTAAAAAAAAGTGTCTTCTAGAGCTCCTCTCAATGTTCCCAGGTCAAGTCAGCTCTTCTCATCCTTGCTGACAACAATCTCAGCAGTGCTCCAAAGTCATTGAGTAGTTTTCTGGAATCTGAGGTCATTTGAAAATTGCTCCCCATGTCCCCCCTAAACTCCTCTTATATCCAGGCCTTTACTTTGCCCGCTGTCACACTGTCCTGTTGGCTAAATCTGGAGATCACTAGCAGCACTGCACAGGATGTCTTTTTTTTGTTGATGACTTCCTTCAGCTTTGGTGTCTACCAGTAGGTTTTAGTTTGCTCCCATGAAAACACTGACCACCTTTTGGTCACAGCTTCTTGCCATTGTCTCAGCAACAGGGGTCTTGTACAGGGTGAGTTCAAACTCCATATCAGTGACCTCCCCCAGTTTATGTAGAAATTGTTCCAAAGGTGGCAGGTTAAGCCATCCCACACAGAAGAATCTGTCAGACATTCCCAGGATGTCGTCTGGTGCTCCAGGGTCTGTCAAAATGCCAGCTTTGCAATTTGACCCAGCTCACCACTAAGTGATTGTCACTTGACTGCTTAGCAACAAATGGCTTTAGGTCAGACAACACAGTTACAAAGTTTATAATCAGTCTTTGAACCATGATGCTCTCATAACACTGCACTTATCAACAGCCTTTTATTTATTTGACATTTGTTAACAGGGTTAGTCTGACTGGGCATGTAGCCCTTTTTCAGCAGAGACCCGAGGAGAAAAGCTCCAGTAAACAAAGTAGAAAAGAAAACAAATGATACGTTTTGGTGTCATGCAACATTTGTGTGTTGGTCATTACAAGTGAAAAAAAAAATAAAAAATATACATTTGTATACATACTGCAGACAGGTTTTAGGTAGAACAGTGGTGTGTATAACATGATATATATTTACATCAATAGTGAGCATAGGCTATATAAATCATAAACCACAAAAACCACCCAATAGTAGCCTGAAGTAAAACGGGACACAATCTCTGAATGTATATTTTAATCCACACCAAACACAAATCACTGTGTTTGGTGTGGATTAAAATACACATTCAGAGATTGTTGGGTGGTTTTTGTGGTTCCTGGTGTTTTGACCACTCTTTGCACCATTTTTTCTATATAAATTGTATATACATAAAATATATATATATCTATATAGCCTTGTGGTTGAACATGGTGTTCATTATGGAGAATCCATCACTTGTGCAAAATATACATAATAGTTAATTTCTGGGACTCATATCATTTCCCTCTGGATATCTACATACCAGTCCACATGAAAATAAACATTTTCTAGTACAACTCTAGAGACAGTGGGTGGAATCTTGTCACTCAACAATTCCACAATCTCAAAGAAGGCCACGTGCTCAAGCAGGCATATAAGTTCAATAAAAGTTAATTTCAGGAAAGTCCTTCCTCCCTGTCATGCCCCCCCACCCCAAGGTATCTTCATTATTCCCCATGTAAGCCTTGCAATCTCATTGTATAATTACACATGCACAAAATGACATGTTAACAAACAATACTCCCATGGTTTATAACAAGGCCAAGTACTCTGAATTGGTAAAAAGGTGCATATACACAAACAACATAGTTTTCCTTACTGACTCACTCAGTCTTATTGAGATGGCTGCCTTGTCCAAAGACAAAAACTCCAACTATACAGAACCAAGGCATGGACCTGTGAGTATCCCTTTTATTTGCCCAGTCTCTGCTGAAGGTCAACTCCAGAGAAGGGGAGTGAAATATCTCGGTCTAGAAATAATGTTGTGTGTAAAGGGTAAGAGCACTGAGGCAGCATACCACATCCCAGTGCTGGGGGAGGGGGGTCTAGTTCACCCTAAGTTATCCTACACCTGCCTGCTACTTGACAGTTATTTCAAATGACCCCCACCCTTTGCCTTGTTAGTGATAACTCAAATAGCAGCTGTACACATCCTTCACAGACTAAGCCTGACTGTGTTATCATGGTCACTCAGCCAGCAGATGCTCATCACTGAATCCCCAAGCCTGGCACAAGAAGATGGCCCCAGCACTAGGCAACCTAGGCAGTTACTTAGGGCCCATGTTGGTTCAGGGCCCCAAGTTGTCTTGGGTGTGATAAAAAAATAAAATAGTTTATAACTAAAAAGTCGAAAGCCATCCAGTAAGTCTGAAAGACATCTGTAAAACTGCAGTGTCAGTATTACAAAATCAATCCAGGTACCTGACATGTTAATAGAACCTGCAGTTTTCTGCACCAGAGGAGAGTGTGTTAGCTGTCAAGCTACTGAGACTGTAAGTAAACACATTAGTTTTCCAGCTCCCTCAAGGAAAACCGTACTGAAAGACAAAAACTGTACCAAGCAAATGCAACAACATGAATTGTCTATTACTCCATTTTTGGTTTACTGAAATAATACCAAGAGAAATAAATTAGATTTGAATGGTTTGGTGTAGCACCATACCTCTCAGCATATTTTCTCAAGAATTCTGGACAAAGCCAAAAATAATGGGAAAGGGTTGAAAATGGGAAAATGTTTAAATAATACTCTAAGTCAATTAAATGTTAAAAGAACAAGTTTTGCATCAATATGTACTTTTTGAACAATATGAAGTATAAAACTCTAATGACTGGCATTACTGACCAACCATAATCATGAGTGATCAACAATGTTATAAGGGACACTGCAAACATTTGAAGCAAAATCAGGTACATTCTGCAAAAATAGAGCAGTTGAGAGGTAATGTCAGGCCTCAAGAGGGAATCCATCCACCCACAACCCCTTCTTTTCCATTTTTGCACATGGGGTTGGGGTATCACAATCATCTAATGCCAAGTTTTATAGCATTAGGTGGCTAGTCCTGCTGCAATAGAATCGAACCAGGGAACCTCTCACTGTGACACAAGACTATCCACTGCACCACTGTGGAATGTCTTGTCATAATAACCCATTCCAGGATTTATTTCTATAATGTGCAGGATTTTAAATTATGCAGTTATATTTTGAAGGTTATTAAGAATTTGTAGTTTTAATGAATAAGATCATTAAAAGTACATATCCTTAAATTCTTAAGCAAAGGCTTTTCACTTCCATTTTAGTAAGTTTTGACATTACCATAACATCCATAGCGCCAATAAGTGAACAAGCAAAATAACTAAAGAAACTACAGCCATATTCAGCTTTCCAGCTTCAAAATATGGAACACTATATTAGTTTTCATAAGGTTGAACAAATGGGCAATATATGGAGCATTTACTAACAACTAAAAAGGAAGCTTACGGCTAAAATTGTCTTTTACAGTTGTTTTACCACATACTCCGTTCTTTAAACTCAAATTGCACAAGTTCAAAGCCCTATATGGGCAAGTCAAGCAAGCACCACTCCCAAAAACCTCAATCCAGTCGACATCAAGCAATCAAGCAATCCAGGTAGGAGGAGGCTTGCAACATCATGAATGCCATACCATACCACAACAGCAACAAGCAAAATGAAATAAAGAACTACAGCCATAGTCAACCTACCTTCTTTAATATGTGGAATATGACACTATCTAGCACAGTGTGCAACAGATGGGTAAATGTGACACATTACTAACAACTAGGAAGGAAGGTCACACCATAGATAAGCTGAGGACTTTATACTTAATATTCTTTGTTTGCAAGAACAGTTTCTTAGCTACAATGCAAAATTGTCATTTTCTCACTGTTTATAAGACAAAAATGTTATACGCCAGCTGTAATATATATATTTTTACCACACATTCTGATTTTTAAACATTAGTTTGAAAAAGTCCAGGACCTCCCCCAACATACACACACACACACACACACACACACACACACACACACACACACACACACACACACACACACACACACAAAACACAGTATATTATTCTCATCTTTAGTTACAAATTCTCAGTGACAAACAACTTCAGCCTTTCTCCACATTTTCAGTTATTACTTCACTCGACCTACTACATTGCGAATACTTAGATCTTTGACACACACACACACACACACACACACACATCCATCAATTAAAGCCACCTGTATGACTGTACACCTTGGATATTTGATTCAGACCATGTGAACTCATCTACTCTAAACAAATCTGCCAATTAATTTCCAGTTCC
>NC_056750.1:619624104-619629104 GCF_019279795.1 Protopterus annectens | reverse complement strand
GTGATACTATTTCTCACGTCTACTAGGGCCTCATAGGGGGATTACGTAGGCACTTATGAATTTTGGGGATCCCAAAAACAATTGGGATCCTTGGGGCTGGCATAGTCAGGAAAATGAATAATTCAACATTTCTAGCCTCAATGAACATGTCATTCAAAATACATCTAAGTCTACAATATGCTATATTAAGTTCATATCTAGATGTTTCCAAATATACATCATTATCTAGAAGAAATATGTAGCACAGGAGAAACAAATCTGTAAATATTTGTGGTCCTTCCTTGCAAATATTAATACACTGACTTATGAGAAAGATCTAAACTTTATGACAGTGCATGTCAAGGATTTGTATTCGTCGATTCCACACTTGGAAGGGGATTGAATGGGTGAGCTTTATGTTACGTAATAAAGAAGTCCCAGTAGCGGAAGTAGCATTGATAGAAGGAATGTTAGATATGATTTTGTCCAGTAACTTCATTACCTTTAACCATAAGTATTTCCTACAAAAAATAGGTAGCTATGGGCTCCCCTTGTGGGGCCAGCTTCGCCAACCTAGTAATGGCGTACTGGGAGCAGGAATTTATTAAAAAAAACAGACCATCAGGGAACAGATATGTCATTATACATGCTTTTGGGATGACATATTTTTATTATTTAAGGGGGAGGAAGTCAAGGCAAAAGAACTTGTGACATACTTTAACTCCACTACACAGTTTTTTACATTTACTTATAGTTTTAGCACCAATAGGATAGCTTACCTAGATGTGGATTTAATCAAAGATAGAGACAACAACTGTTATGTAGCTAAGATTTTCATAAAAAAAACATATTCAAATACATTGCTCCACTTTAGCAGCTGCCATCCCCTACACCAGAAAAAAATCGGTGGTTAAAGGGCAATTGGTCATGGCAGCATGCATGGTATCGAAAGATGGGGACTTTGACAATGAATGTAACAATCTAAAAGAAATGTTTATTAAACTGGGCTATCCAGAAGGGTTGGTGGCAAACTTGATCGGGGAGGTCCAACATAAGAGAATGAATGGGGTGTATAAACCTATTTTAAGCTTTAAGGTGAGGTCAAGTTTCGTAAATGAGAATGATATTCGAAGGGACCCTGGGATGACAATTTATGGCTCATCTAATTTGATTGCCATGTACAGTGTGAATGCCCAAGAAAGCTATTCAACTATTAATAAAAATTGGGGAATCATTCAAAGTGATTTAATGGTGAGAATTAAATTCCAGGAATCTCCACATATTATTTTCAAATGCGGTCCCAATTTAAAAAGTATTTTAGAGAGTAATGTTACACCTTTACCTCATAGAGCAGGAATATTTCAATGAAACATGTGTAATTATTGTAAGTACATTGAAGTCGGACAGAATTTTACCATTCAAGGGCAGAAATATAGTACAAAGGTGAAGCTTGACTGTCAATTCAAGTTTGTAGTATATGCTGCCCTTTGCCAAAATTGTTCTGCCTTCTACATTGGTAAGACCGAAAGAAGGCTCAGAGAACGACTATATGAACATGTCTACTGTATCAGTAGAATGAAACAGGAGAATGCTCTAGCAAGGCACACGAGTCAATGTATACAACAGACTTTTAAATTTAGAGCAATAGATTGTATTACACTTAGTGGGGGGGGGTCCAGAATCATTGTTGCTGGAAAGATTAGAATTGCTCTGGCAGCTATGTACTAATGCTTACCATTACACAGGTTTAAACGAAACATGTTCTATTTTTTGTGTATTGAAATTGAAAAGTTTACTAAGAATGTTTGGCTATATATGTATAATAACAATATTTTTTCCAAGAGTATAATAATGGTATAGTCAGTTTTCAGTTTTTAGTTAGGTAATTGTTTGACATATATATAATATTTTAATAATATATACAGTTGATTGATTTTTGCTTGTAGTGGATTTTATAGAAAGGTATGAAAAGCATATAAAATAGTAGAATTTGAACTTTGCCATAAGAGGTTAATTGAGGGGGAAAATTTTTTGAACTTTTGTACTTTGCATTTTCATTCGCTTGTTGATTATCATATGACTTTGGGAAGTTGGGAAGTGTATTTAATCAACATTTTAATCATGGAAAACTTATCTGAAAAAGTCTTGCAATTTAGAAAGACGAAAAGCGCTTCAAATAAATTGTTGTTTTTGAGAAGTTCACTGGAGTTTTTCTGCAGCTGTTTGTATTTGTATTCAGTTGTTAAGTTTTTTACCAGTTCATGAGTGAGTGTTTGGTTCAATTTGTGAATCAGATTGCAACCCACGTAGTGATATAGGGGTTGATGCCTAGCTTAGTGAGTTTTTCTATGATTCAAGAGTGGGGAATGGTATCAAAGGCCTTGGCCAGATCAACCACCTTGCCTTCATCCACAGCTCTGGTGACTGACTCAAAGAAGTCGACCAAGTTGAGCAGGCATGATCTACCCTTCACAAAACCAAACTGTGTATGATCCAGAGTTTGGAGATTCCCTATATCCTTGTTTATTAGGTCCATGATGATGCATTCCATAGCTTTGCATATCAGACTTGTCAGGCTAAAGTGGCGATAGTTCCCAGGGTCTGTAGTTGCTCCTCCTTTGTGGAGAGGGATGACTGTAGCAGTGTGCCATTTGGTAGGAACAAAGCCTGAGGTGAGGCTGTGATTGAACAGGGCACACAGGTGAGGTGCCAGTTCACTCTGTAGTTCATGTAGAACACAGCCAGGGATATTGTCAGTTCCCATAGAAGCTGTATTCTTGGCCTTGGACCCTGCTGTTTTAATTTGTGCAGCAGTAATACTGGGTGCCTGACAATCTACTGGTATTGGGATTGGTTCTTTGGGGGGAGAGAGGGGTAAAGTTGGCACTGAATATGTCGGCCATATATTGGCAATATCTATTGGTTCGGTATAGGTACCGTTGTGCAGTAGCTCAGAGTAAATCTGGTTATTGCCGTGGAGATTCTTTACATAACTATAGAAGGCCTTGTAGTTGTCTTTACTATCTGTTAGAATTCTGTTTTCATAGCTAGCTTTAGAGGATTTGATGAGGGATCCCAACTTTTTGTTGAGGCTGATAAGGGAGTTTTTTTCAGGCTTGGGACTTTACGTTATTCCGCATCAGTTTCCTCTTTCTGTTGTAGAGTTTGTTTATGGCAGAGGACCACCAGATTGGCTTCCTTTTTTGGAGGAGAGCATCTTAGTTCTATTGGGTATGGCGAGATCCATGCATTTGTGTACGTGTTCGTACAGTGCATTGGTGTATGATTCGATGGTCATGCAACTATTCTCCATTTGCATGGGTGCCGTGAAGTTAGCCACCTCTGTTTTTAGGAGTCCAAAGTTAGCTTTGGAGAAGTTTTTCATGGTGGTTACCTTTGCGGGTGGGAGGGATGTGGATTTCCAAGGTGATTAGTTTATGGTTGGATCTAACCTGGTATGAGTTGACTATTGGTATAGAGCAACAGTCGCCCATGTTAGTAATGACCAGGTTAAGGATGTTGCTCCCCCTAGTGGGGGTAAGAACGAGCTGGTCCAGAGCATTGGAATTAATGAATTCCAAGAAATGTTGGGGAAGTGTATTTGTACATGAGTAGTTTTCCCAGTTAATGAAGGGGTAGTTGAAGTCGCCCAGTATGAGAGTGTTAGGTTGGACCCTAATATTCCCCAGGGTGCTTAGGAATGTGGGGTGTGAACCTTGGGACATGGTTGGGGACCTACAGAAGGCTATGACCTGAATCTCTGTCTTACCCAATGTTAGCTGCACCTGAAGTACCTCAGATGCATTATGTTGGGCTACCAGTCTAGAGGTGTGCACATCCTTTATGAATACGGAAACACCAACACCTTTGGAGCTTCAATCCAAGTTCAGGGGCCGAAAAGTGTGGAATGAGTTATAGCCTGGTAGTGGAGGGGTGCTTTCTGCTGCCTTGAACCAGGTCCCTGTTACAGCACAAATGTCGATTTTCTCCATTTTAAGGAGTGCTTTGAGCGAGTGCATTTTGAGATTTAGACTTAAGCGTTGAGCAGCAAGACCCTCATATTGCATTTGTTTGTAGCTGTTATGGTAATTTGGTCTTTGGACTACCACCTAAAAAAAGCACTATAGGGGTGGCAAATGCATTGGCCAGTATCCAGAAGCCCAGGGGTGACAGATGCAAGCTATGTCTGGCAAAGCATTGAGGTCTGTCAATCATGTCATCCCAGGCAGACAGATACTCAATCCCCTTAGAATGACACCAGAAACTTAGCCAGTTGTTGAAATCAATCATTTTTTGCTTGTACTGTGGTACCATTCTGGGTGATGGTAGTATGCTGCTCAGGGCTAGGGTCATACCTGCCTGGGCTACATAATCCGAGAGATCCTCCATGTCTCTTTTCATGTAGTCCAGGGAGGTACATCTCAGGTCATTCACATCCACATGTACAATGACAGAGTTATATTTGTACCTGTTGTTGAAGGATGTGAGTGCATGCATTATGTGGTGGATCCTGGTGCCTGACAGGCAGCTGACTGTTACTTTCTCCTTATTCAGTCTAGTGAGTGGGACATCAGTGTGCCTCACTATTGAGTCACCTATGACTAGTGTGCTGGGCATGCTGTTTTGCCTTGGAGCTTTGGTTGAGTGGCACACTGTTTAGGAGAGTTATGTGTTAGTGTTGTACTGTGGTGGATGAGTGCATTTCTGCCTTGGTGGTCTCTGCTGTTTGGGTAGATTTTTATTGAGAGGCTCTGTGAAGGTGGGTGTGTGGTTTGTGTTTTTATGTGAAGGCAGTGCTGGTATGTGTTCTGGAGAACTATGTGCTCCATGTGGTGTGGTGCAAGTGTTGACCTTCTCCTCTTGCCCAGCTATTCCGGTCTTGGCTGGAGAGTGCGTGGCTTCCAATTTGGATATATAAGTGCATCTCCCGCAAATCTGAATGTTGGGAGGTAAGAGGAGAGGGTTGTCAGTGTACATGAGGCAGTTGCTACATTGCCTCAGGATGCCCAAGTTCACCAGAT